>NC_092874.1:14968581-15133581 GCF_028372415.1 Notamacropus eugenii
CACAATTCAGCTCAAGGACAGGAACAACTTCTCCACAATGAGAGCCATCGCAAAGCAAGGTGGGCTGCTCGAGGAGGTGGGGGTCCTCCTGCACCAGAGCTCTTCAAGCAGAAACTGGATAAACACTGTTGGAGAGGCTGCAAGAAAGAATTCTTATTCTGGTTCAGGTTTGATCATCTCTGATTCTGGGAGATGAGGCAAGGCCCACAGAGAATCAATGGGTGGAACAGCTAGAACCAGGAACAGGCAAGGCAGAGAACCACTGAGGGTGCAAGACATGGGAAGAGGAGCAGAGCAGGGGAGTCACTTTAGAAGACAATTTTAAAATAATTGCACATATTGCTTGCCAGAAAATTCTATTTCTCTATGTCACATATAGACATGGCAGGTACTTGATAAAATATGCTTTGACTGACATAGGTTATGTGTGTATACACATTACAGTAAAGGCTCCAAACCCCAAGGGGACAGTAACACAAAAGAGGTGAACATTTTCGGAATCTTGTCTAGGGCACACAAAAGACAATCTTGGCTCTGCTGACTGCTCTCAGCATACAGCTCTCACCTAAGTGACAACTGTCATATCTTGGGGAGGATCAAAAGATACTTCTACAGATCACATGAAATATGTAAATAAGACTTGCTGTCCTCTCAGCTCCCAGAAATACGAAGCAGTTGTCATTTTTCCTCCCTCCTGAGCCCAAGAAAATATTACTGCTTTCAGTAAATCAATGAAGACTTTTCTGAAAATCTAACAGCAATATGTTTTCCGAAAGCCCTGTCCAGACTTCATTGCGATGCTGGAGATGAAAGATCTTCCCAGACACAGCAGAATGAAAGGAATGAAGAGAGAGAAGAAGAAGAGTTTTTACTTTCACTGCCATACTAACAGCACAATATCTGAGTTCCTCCTGTGAGCCAAATATCCCTTTGTTTAACAAACATTTGTGAAGCATTTTTGTGGTGGATAAATTCCAACTAATTAGAAATTCACTTATTTTACAAAATCATGACAAACAACACTATAAGCACACTAAAATATTTATGCTCTTAATTTCTTACATTAAAGCTATAAGAACATGAAGCAAGAAAGCTTTGTAAAAAGCTATGAAATTCTGTGGAAAACATGTAAAGTGAATGAGGGAGAGAAGAGAAGAAAAGAGTTGTATGGGCATTTATCTAAGCTTTACTAAATCTTATTTTATCCCTAAATGAAGAAAGATTCAGACTTTGCTTAAAATTTTCCTCTTACAAAATATATTCATATTGAGATAAATCTATTACTTGGTGAAACACATAATCTTTCAAACATTCCAAAAAGTTTTTCTGAAGCAAGCTTTGTCAAGAGCTTAATTCCATATCATTCTATATAAAAATACTTAAAATGTAAATCTATGAAGAGTGATTGAAAGAGGTTTTCCTATCTTAGTACTGTAATCTAATTTGCCATGGATTATATTAACTGATTACATTTTTTTCCCAAAAGATCAAAAGTTGTATAATTTGTACATGGGATAAACTTACAAGGCAAAATAAACTCCTGTTAACATTTGCACCATGAATTCTGAAGAGACTGGGATCCTGCTAGTTATACCTCTGTATTTTCTTACATGTTGTCGAGGATATCCACAGATGCAGATTCTAAAGAAAAGAAAATATGATGTTAATGAAATGGATCCATTAGTTACCGTATTCTTTAACATTTTTATGCACTAATTTGCTTGGTACATTTCCATCAGAAATTTAAAATTTATAATGACCTTTTCCAAAGAAGTTGATTTCTTAGGCAAATTCAACTGAATAGAAACATAACCACATAAGTCCATATATGTGTTTGCAGATGTGCCAGCTGAGGCCATGTGACCATGTTGTAGGGACCTGCCCTGAGCAAGGCTCCTCTGGTCATTCTGATGAATTTAATGATCAATACTCCTGACTGCAGATAAATCAACTAAATGGGGATCGATACCAATGACCAAAATTTAATGGATCAGCTGGGCCATGACCCCCTCATTTCCCAAGAATAGGCAGAGTCTGAAAGTTCAAAGTGCCCTCTATTGGAAAAGTCAACACTTTCAAGTTCCACACCAGGTCCTCTTCTCAGCAGAGAACTAGGTAAAGGCGATAATCATGAAGTCTACATGCAAGCATTTCTCAGAATAGGATCCTTTCCTAACAAGCTCCCACAAAAGGAGGAGAAGGAAGAAGAAGAGGAAAAGGAGAGAAGAATGGTAAGGGATGTATTCCTGGCTCCATTCTTAGGGTCACTAGTGTTCCTAAGATACCCAATGGAATCCTTAAGGCTTCATGTATTTCTATTTTCCTAGACTTTGGCACTCATTACATATGAGTAGAAGTACATACTATCTAAAACCCTCCTTCAGAAATGCAGTCATGAGGATTATTTACATGATCTATTTAATATGATGCCAAGCAAACTATAGGCAATATACACTTGGATTTCTGTGTTTCTCAAAAAAAAAACCCAAAAAACTTTAAAATCAATGTTAGCCAATTTCTTTAAATGATCCCATTTTGCTTCCTCGCGGCGTTACTAAACAAACACTAAGCTGCCTCTCTCTGTATTTCTTCAGAATTCTCTTGTCTCTTCCTTGCCCCACCTTGCAGCCTCCTTGAGCATTTTGCCCCTCTGGCTCAGTGCCAACATCAGACCCTGTTTTCACAAAGAACATGAGCATCACAGCCCCTTGATTTCTGCGGTAAATTCCCACATAGAGTTCCAAAAATATATCCTGAAATCATGGAGGGAAATAAAGCCTTTGGAAAGCCTGTCCAACAGTCCTGCCACCACACTCCAAGGGGAGACTTTCAGTGTAATTTGTGCCTCCAGAGAAGAAGGGTTCTTCTGGTGATCACCGTCAGCAGTTCACCAGCTCTCGGAGCAGCTAGCAAGACATTGGCTAACATGAGCTTTCTATTTATACGTTTGACAAATTCATTTAGAATTATGATACATTCAGGCAGAAATGAGAAATACAGCTCATTGAGACAACAAGATGATGCATTTTCAAAGCAAAAGCCATCTGTCTCTTTCTTTTTGCTTCCCTGGTCTTTTATTGTCTCTCCCCTCTCCAAAAGAGCTCCTGCCGAAACTACCCCATGGGAGTTTGTGAGACATCCTCTTTCTATTTCTCCACTTCCTTCATTAAGTGAGCACTTTTCAATCAATCCCACTCTATAAGCCATTTCTCATGGGGCAGATGGTGCCGAAGGCACTAGGCACACAAAGACGCTGCCAAGCTAGACCCAATGCCCAACATCATCTCCCTGGGACGTGCCAGATGTGAAAGACAAGGCTGCTGTGTGCAGAAAAACAGTGGAGCCCAGCAAAAATCTCTTTCATTAATGTGAAAGTGGCCTGATTCTGAACACAAGGTCAGAAAACAGCTCCAAGGTAGTCCTGCCTGCATCTCCTTGGAGATCTCCCAGAGTATGGGCACAGCCCAAGCTAGACCTCACAAGGAGTGGGTCAAGATTTTCAGAGAAGATACATGGACAGCAAAGAGGACTCTAGCAGGGCCTGCAGGAAAGTGTTTCAGGCAGGGGCATGGCAAAGGCACAAGGACAGAGACAGTCACGACACCCTTAGGGAAAGGAAGAAAAGCGCTAGGTGCTACAGCTGAGGGTTTGGGTTGGGGAAACAGCTGGGGAAAGAATGGATCCCCTAAATCCTTAAACATCAAAGAAGCAGTTGGAGGTGGGGGTAGCAGGGTTGGGGAGGAGACTCACACAACACTGAGTATATCTGCTGACCTGCTTTCATTTTATTATGTAGCATAGAATGGGGACAGAGTAAAGGATTTGGAGTCAACAGAGCTGAATCCAAACCTGTCCAGTAACAGTGGACAAGTCACAGACTCTCAGAACCATACACAATTGACTCTACTTATCTGCTATGTTAGAGGTGATGGCTAGAAGGAATTCCTATACTGATAAACCATGGGTTCTGGAAATACTGACATAATGTATATTTGATTACAGAAAGACAAAGTACATAACTTCAGTATCATTTTAAGAATAGGAAACATAATTAAGCTTCAACTGAGGAGTCAACAAAGTTAAGGTATGAATCTAAAACCACAGGGAAGTTCCCCCAAGAGTTTTTGGTTTTTCTTGACTGCTGACTTCCTGGTCTCCCTTCTCCTCTGATCCTCCCATTCATTCCTTGTCTGCTTTCTCTGTATTTTGGTGCTAGCCGACACTTTCTTCCTCTGGCTAGCTCCCACTCCACTACCTCCAAAAGAATTCCCAAGATCCAAATTATTCTCTAACTCCTTAAACTTACTTTCACTGATTCCAGGTCAAGACAAATCAACAAGCATTTATAAAGTGTCCACTACGGCACCATGCTGAGCACAGCTCCCAAAAGCATCCTCCCCACTCTCACCTCTGTAGATCTCTAAATGGCAAGAGAGTTTTAAAAAACACCAAAACAGCCTTTACCCATCATTTTTACTCATATCATGCCACCTAACAAGCACAAATAGGGATCAAAAAATGACTAAGACAATATGACAATCAGTCACTATGGGTGAGGCACTGTTAAGCACGGCCAACCCTTCTATACATCTGGTATATTTTCTTTATTCAGCTAAATTTATTCTTCTTTTTAGAACTTTTAATTTGTAAAATGTTGGAAAAAGCATAGCAAGGAAGCTATTATTGCAAACGTAACAAGCTGACATTCAGCTTTTAATTTACCTTGAACAAATTTGACACAGCGATTGAAGAGAAATATTGGGCATGTAGGTTAAGGCAGCATTGTAACACAATAAAAGGAATGTCAGCACTTCAAACCTAAGGAGAAAACACAAGAGGTTTCACCAAATCTTAATTCCAATTTAACGATGATGAGGATGATTTACATAGTGCTTTACATCCGTGTTCAAAAATAAAAGGAAGGAAGAAATAAGTAATGCACAAATACTACACTGAAATGCTCTTAAAAATTAGTGTTAATTTTCTTAAGAGAGTGAATAAAAACGATGACAACTATTTAAACTTAATATTTTCCAGATGAGTTTTCAAACAAGGGCACAATCAATGAGTCATCTGTTCAAATTAATAGCATGCAACGCGTTACAAATTGCAAATATAATGTCAAATAATTCTCTGACTTTTATGCAACAAATTCTATTTCTGAGTCTTACTTATTCTGAGCTGTTAACATCTCTCTTTGAGGATGAGGTCCACTGTAAACAACTTTGGATAAACCATGCTGGCATAAAGCACTCTCAGTCAGAGCCATGGAACCAATACTGGAAGGCTAAAGAAGAAACACATTTGAATGAGGCAATCCCAACAAACACTGTTGAAAAATAAGTCATTAAGGAAAGGTAATATAACAGGCACACCGAATGTTAAAAACACGTGCATAATTTGATAATCAATCTTTTACTCTTAAATCTTCTTTGACATTGACCAAACAAAAAAATCCAACTATAAGAGTTAACAAAAAATTGATTGATAAAATTAAATTGCTTCAATATATAAAACAATCAACTTCACAAAGATGATGAAAGATTCAAAAAGTTCATGTTGAAGGGACTTTGGGAAGACATGCATATTAATATACTCGGGAGAATTGTGAATCACTATAGTTAGTCTAGAAAATAATTAAAATTATGCAGGAAAAGTTACTAAATTCTTCCTACTCTTTGACCTCATCATCCATATTCCCCAAAGAGGTCAAGCACATAAAGAAAGGCCTCATATTTACCAAAATATCAACAGCAACACTTTTTGTAATAATAAAAAGCTGAAAAAGTGCATGCCCTTCAACGGTAAAATAGCAGAACAAAACATGGTCTGTTAATGTCATTAGGATTTAGGAACATGACACTAGAAATGATTAATATGAGAAGTTCAGAGAAAACACAAGAAAATTTATATGAACTAACGAAGGGGGAAAAAAGCAGAAACACAGCACTTCAGACAAGGTCTACAATGATGCATTTACATTATTGTAAATAATGCAGACAAGAACGAAAGTGAACCAAATCCCAACGAAATGCAAGGCCTGATGTTGGAGGGAGGGAGGGGATGATTCCCAAAGGGGAGCCCATTGTGAGGTCTGCTGGGGCTGAGGCAGCAGCTTGGGTTTTCTTGGTAGGTGCATTTTTACGGAAGGGCATTTACTTCTGTTAGGGAAGGTGTTTTGCTTATGATTATGGCATGAGAAAAACAATGAAAAAAAGGCAACAAGATCCCTGTTTTTTAAAAAATCTAATATGATGGTACATAAAATTGCAAAACAAAATTGGAGACTGGCGAGAGAAAATATGCAAACTATGCTTTTTTTTAAAACAAACATGTCACCATCAACTTTCCAATTTCATCCTGCCAGAGCCAAATGGGGCTCCTGGGAGGAGTCTCCTCTGCCAAGGCAGGTCAGCACCTTCTCTGAAACTTGAAGCCTAAGAACCTGAAGCAAAGTGGCTTCATCAGTCAGCGTGGGTACAAGGCAGGATCTGAAGCAAGACCTCCCTAGCTTGGAGGTTCCTTCCATCACACGATCTCTGAGGGTAATGTCACATTTATTAAGTTCCAGTTGTTAGATGCTGGGGAGACACAAAGCTAACTAAGAAGCTGTAGCTGGCCTCAGGTAGCTTCTAATCGACCAAAAGGATAAGACAATGCACACAAAACTCATGCAAATCCATGGCAAATTTCATGATCATAGATGTGAGAAGAGAATCACAGAATGATGGGCCCTTATGGTTGGAAGGGACCCCAGGGGACATCCAGGAGGTGACCAAAGATTCCTTCTGCAGCATACCTGGCAGATGGCCATCTGGTCTTTACATAAAGACTTCTGGTGAGGGAAGCCCCTGCCTCCCAAGGCAGGCAATCTATCCCACTTCCTGGTAAATTTAATTGTTAGGAAGCTTTTCCCTCTGCCAACCCTCAATTTGTCCCTTTGGATCACCACTCAGTATCAGCTCTGTCTTCTGGGGTCAAGCAGAACCAGCCACATCTTCTTTACCCTGTACTTGGGAAATTAGTTGTTTTGAATGCAAGCACAAGATTCTTACATTGATCCCTACTAAATTTCATCTTAATCGATTCAGCTCAAAACTTCTAATCTACCAAAAGTTTTTTGAATCCTGTCATCTCGTGTGTGAGATTTTCTTCTTCTAAGCTTTGGCTCATCTGTGAATTGGATAAGTATGACACCTCTGTGATAAAAATGCCAAGCATGGATGTCTGAGGCATTCTACTGAAGCCCAGGGGACTCCTGCACATTATACTGATTAACCACTAATGACTCTTCTTAGGGTTCAGCCATTAAAACTCATCTAAATGCACCTAAATGTACTATCATCTCACTCACATTTTTTCATGTTTTCCAGAAGACTAGCATCGTAAAGCAAGACTTTACAAAATGCTCTGCTAAAAATGTGGGTCAGCTCTATCTATTGTCTTCTGAGCCACCAATGTAGGTCATTCTGTTGTGACCTGTCATTTAAGAAATCCCATTGGCCCTTTATGGCGACTACTTCCCTTTCGAGGTGCTCCCTGACT
Organism: Notamacropus eugenii; assembly: GCF_028372415.1. Taxonomy (NCBI): domain Eukaryota; kingdom Metazoa; phylum Chordata; class Mammalia; order Diprotodontia; family Macropodidae; genus Notamacropus; species Notamacropus eugenii. The sequence goes on from NC_092874.1 coordinate 14,976,127, forward strand.
ATCTCTTAATAGTTTGCTGTAGAATTGGGCAAGGAATTAAAGGCAATGTTGCCTATGATTATTGATGATGCCTTAAAGTTCATGGCAAACAAGAAGATGCCTCAAAATAGAAAGACCAACATTCCAACTTGCAAAGGGACAGTATTTTCCCTTTTCTACTTCTGCAGTCTCTCCAGTTCCCCATGATCTTTCAAATATCCCTGAGAGAAATTCAACAATCACATCTGCCAGTTCTTGGATGGGCTAAGACAGCCCAGAGGTCTTGACCTCATTAATGGAAGACAGGTACTGGTTATCTCCTTATGTTGGCTGTCAGCTCCCTAGTAGTCATTTTCCGCCTCTTTTCCAGTGGCAGAGAGAGAACAGCAGCAAAGATTCTAGGAGTCCTCAGTGTCCTCTCTGAAACTGGTCATGACTGCTTTATCCACTCTATCTAGTTTAGATGCTGCTTATTTTTCCAATGTAGGGTGGTGGTTTTGTATGCTTCGCTTTCCTGCCCAACATCAGCTCGCATACTCCTGAGAAAGTTCATATAGGAATATGCTATACATCTCTTTAAAATCTAAGTCAGTTGTTTAGTTCTCTATGAACTCCTACCAGTCTCTTTAGATAACTAACTTCATCTTGTCTTCCTCAGTGAAACTGTTCCTTTTTTTAAGGTCTTCAGAATTAACTCTTGAGAACTTCTCATTCATCCTACACTAACTTTCTCCATAGAATTTTGGACCATGGCATTCTAGGCCTCCTGAACACTCTGAGATGTATTTTCCTAAAATTCAAGGTGTATGTCACTCTAGTCTCAAATTTCCTTTCCTAATCTATTAAAAGTTCTAATTAGGAGTGGTCACTTTCCTCCAGGGCTCCCATCATTTCTACCTCCAGCAAGTAATCCCTCCTGACTGATGAGAATCAGATCCAAAATAGAATTTCCCTTTGTTGGCTCCTCAAACTTTTGAAAGATGGAAAGAGATGACCTCCAGCTGGAGGAAGAAGAGAGGAAGGAACCAGAGAAGGCTTTATGGAGACAGCCGGGTCTTGAGTGGTAAATTGGCTGTCAAAAGGAGAGGATGATGGAATGAAAATTCTAAACATAAAGAATGGTGAGATCAAGGGAACAGAGGCCAAAAAACACATGGCCTATTCATGGAGTGATAAGTAATTTGGTTTGGGTGAGGAGAAAATGTTTGGGGGACGTGGGGGCTGGAGTTGGAAGCACAATTGGAACAATATAACGTTGAGCCATAAGTGCCAGGCTAAGTCAAGGTCTCTGGGTAGAAGCCATCATACATTTGTGAGCAACAGATTGACAGGAGCATGCCTGTGCATTATACAGATTAATTGGGCAACAAGATGACAACTGGATAGACACACAGGAGAGACTGAGGGAAGGAGACACAGTAAAAAAGGACAGCTACACTTGGAGAGCTTTTCACTCAGGAAAAAGCACCAACACAAACACATTCTTCTTGTGTCCACTGGCAAGTTCCTGTTTTCTGCTCCATCCCCTTCCTGCCCACCAAGAAATATCAATGGAATGGAAAACCTAACAGGCCAGGCCCACTACGTTCACTTTGATCAATGCCACTTACTTCATGATATATTGATGGCTTAGATAAAGATGGGATTGTAAAACTCAACACTTTGTTATGTCCCTGCTTGTCAACTATTTCCTACAGAAAAAAAGAAAATAAACTGACATGTAAAGTCTATAAAACAAATATACACATACAGACACACAGAATCTCTAAATTCTTGGCCTAAATAACCCAAACTACCTAAAAAAACTTAAAATGCTCTTCCACTCATTGACCCACAGAAATAGAGCCATCAGGAACTTGCACATATATGTTCTTAAAGTATCAGAAACAATCATTCAATTGGTTGGATTTAACAAAAATATGCATTGCATTTCAAAAATTTATATTTTCCTGATTTAATACATGTAACATATTTAAAGTTGTTTCTTCCTCTAAGTCAACTGAAATAAAGTAGCTAATGAAAAAGTCAGAGAAACCTGACAAGCTAATCACAAGCCTTGTAGAGTAGCAATAACCCTTGAAAGGAGGTAAAGGTAGATTGGAAACTTTCTTAACGCACTTACAAATGACATAACTGCAGAAAACTGAAAACACAAAAGAAAAACATGCTACCAGATAAAGTTTAATCTGTTCAAACAATTCACGCAAAATTCAGAAGTAGCCCAGATTTGAAAGAATCTGGAAAAGCGTGGTCCAGTCCATAAAGACTTCATAAATATTCATTGCCCTAGAAAGGCTCTCAAATGCCCATGACTCATGGATCTGTAGAATAATTTATTCATGGACAAAAAAAGGGAAAGACTTCAAAATCCCACTGGAAAGCCAGAGGCTTCCTAGCGGGAAATGTCCAGTTGTCCAATAGCCCTTTAATAATTGAAAGAATGAGTGGTGCCATTGATGTCTCCATCCATCTCATCTAACGCCTCTCCAATGTGCTAGAATCACAGAAATGTTAAGATGTGGAAGAGACTTCCACACACCAAACCCAGTTGCTTGAAGACTTCCCGTGGAGACAAGCAGCCTGATCCAATTTGGGTAACACAGCGATAGGCTCACCTGGCCTCTGCAGCCATACTGCTCGAGTTCTGCTCTCTGGCGACAAGAAGAACAGGGTTAAGCCTCTTCTAGGGGACAAGACCAGCATGAAGACAAACCAGGTTCCTCTGGGTCAAGCATCCCCAGTTCCTTCGAATGATCTTCTTCTGGCAAAAGCTCAAGTTTCATCTCCATGCTGTGGTCATCTTCATCTGAACTTTCTTTTTTGTTTATCACTGATGTTCCTCAAACACGGCACAGAGACATGGCAGGCATGGCACGGATGCTCTCCTTAGGCCAGTCTCAGAAAGGAAGCCTCTCAAGACAGCCCATGATAATTTTTGCCTTGCTGGCTACCCCATGACACTACTGATTCAGATTGAGCTGACATCCACCAAAGCCCAGGTTCGCTGTATTCCTCTAGGATCTAACTCCTGTCCTCTTTAGAGAACACTTCAGCTTTGCTAAGTTATTAATACTTATATCAATGCCCTAAAGCCATTGCCCTCCTCTTAGGGATAGTCGACCTTACACCTGGCCATCACCTACAAATGTTTCTCTGATGATCCACTTCTTCATATCTTGCTTCTGCATCCTTATCATGACCCCAATACCTTCAACCCCAGGTCACCCCCCCTTCTCTATCTTCACTCTCCTCCTCTCTCAATCTTGACCCTAGAGATAACACTATTTGTTATTAACTATTATTAACTATAACTATTAACTATTATATAACTATTTGTCTTCTGCTCTCAAGTTCCTTGTCCCCTTGTTCTGTCACCACTCATCCATTGCCAAACCCCAATCTCCCTGTCTACTTCCCACCCCCTGCCTCCTTTATGCTTACTCACATGCTACTGAACAGAGCTACAATAGAACTGGCTGAGTCTACTCATAATTTTACTAGACATTCTCAACTGGGTCCTTCTCACAAGAGCAAGGCAATGCTTTCTCCTCTCTAAGTGATTCTCTATCCCACTCTTCAAAGAGGCTGTTCCAAACCTTTTATTCTCCCCTCAAACCTCCTACACACCTTCTTCTTCGACCCTATAATCTGAGGTCCTTGACTCCACTGAGAAAATAAAGATGATTCATGGAGAGTTCCTCCTTCTGACCTTTTTATCTCACAATCCCTTGACATCATCCTCCATTCTCTCTACTTTACTCCAATAATGCCCTTCTCCTTGACAAGGTCACCATCTACATATGTGCCCTTGATACCCTCCCCTCCATTTCTCTAGTAGATCACCCTCTTCTCCTCACTCTCATCTGTAGGTTCTTACCACATACTAAGTTCTTCCCTGCTGCCTCCAAATAAACAGTTCTAAATCTTTATCCTTAAAAAAAAAATCCTCCTTGGGTTCTGCCACTCCCTTCCAGCTCTCCCTCTCTATTTCTCCTCTCCTGTTTCTCCTCTTACTGCCACTTCCATCCCCCTCTTTCACTTCTTATACTTTTCCATCTGACTTCTAAGCATGTCCCTCAGCTGCCAGAGCAGATGGTCCTTTCTCAGTTTTCATCCTTTCTGAGCCCTTTGCTGGTCACTCCTTCTGCATCATTTCTCTACACCTTTTCACTATCTCTCCTTCATGTCTAGAATATTCTCTCTCCTCGCCTCAACCTTCTGGCTTCCTCTTACAAGAAGCTCTTCCTGGTCCCCACCAATGCTAGTCCCCTCCTTCTCAGATGACCTCATACAGGCACAGAGTTGTTTACAAGTTCCTCCCACATTAGAATGGGAACTCCTTGGGGACAGGGGTTGTTTTTGCCTTTTTCTTTCCACACTTAATAGAGATGCTAGCTTAGAATAAATACTTACTAAATGCTTATTGAGTTGTGGAGTTAACTTGGCTTTTGTAAGACCATTTCCTAGTTCTCTTCCAGCTTGGCCATTCCTTTATCATCTCTTTTACTGGCTCTTGCTCTATACCAAACAGTGTAAGTGCTGGTGCTGTCCAAGGCTCTTATCTTTCTGCTCTCTTGGTTGCTCATTTCCCTGGCACCCATTGGCTCAATGACTGCCTCAGGTGAGACAACTCCCAGATCTGTGTAACTGCTGCCAGGGTCCCACATCTCAATTTGCGTTTGGCACACTTCACACTAGATGCCCCACAAACATCTCAAACTCAGCATGTGTAAAATCAAGCTTGTTCTCTTTCCCCCAAATTCAGGCCTTTTTTGAACTCCCCTATTTCCATCAAGGGCTCTTCTAGTTTCTTCAGCTTGCAACCACAGTGTTATCCTCAACTCCTCATCTTCCATCCCCTCAGCTATCTAATACGTTGCCAAGTCTCGTTATTTCCATGATGATGATGACGTAATAATAATAACTGTGGTTATTATTATAGCTAACATTTACATAGTGCCTACTCAGTGCCAGGCACTGTGTACCCACCCTCTTCTCTCTCCTCTCTGAGCATCACAAACACCTCCTACTTTGTTCTTGGTACCTTGTCTTTCCTTACTCCAATCCATCCTTCACACAGGCACCAAAGTAACTTTCCTAAAGCGCACAGTTTACCATGTCAGTTCCCTCTTCAATAAGCTCCAGTGGCTCCCTATGACCTCTGAGAGCACAAACAAACTCCTATTTGTATTTTCTTATTGTTGTTCAGTCATTTCAGCCATGACCCCATTTGGGGTTTTCTTGACAGAGATACCGCAGTGATATTCCATTTCTTTCTCCAGTTCATTTTACAGATGAGGAAACTCAGGCAAACAGGGCAAAGTGACTTGCCCGAAGTGACTTACTAGACAGCTAGTAAGTATCTGAGGCCAGATTTGAACTAAGGTCTTCTTGATACCAAGTCTGGCACCCTGTGCACTGTGGCACTATCTAGAGGCATAATCTAGAACTAGATTATAAAAGACTTATATGACAAGTAGTGGGGTTTACATTTTATCCTGGAGTTACTGAGCAGGACAAAGCAATCAGACCTGTGGTTTGAGGATCATCACCTTGGCAGCCAAATGGAGTGTCTTTAACTTCTCCCTGGCTATTGGTTCCTCTGCCCTAGGCCCTGCCATTGCCTCAAGCTGGCAAACTGTATCTCACTGTTCTTAGTCAAACTCCTGGAAAAAACTATTTATATTTGCAACATTCACTTTCTTTCACTTACTTTTCAGCCCTTTGCTCCTGCCTTCTAGTCTAATCACTCAACTAGACTGCTCTTGAAAAGTTCTTAGCTGCCATACTTGATGGTCCTTTCTTGGGTCTTGTCCTTCTTGACTTCTCTGAAGCATCTGACTCTGCTGATTCCACATTCTCTCCTTTCTCTCAGTTCTCCTACCGGCACAGCAGCTCCTCCTCAGTCTCCCATAGAACATGACCCTCTAACTGGCTCTATCCTAGGCCCTCTTCTCCCTCTACTCTTTCTTTTGGTAACCACAAGGTTTAACTATGACCTCTATGCGGATGAATCTGAGATCCACATATTTGGTCTCAGTTTCTTCCCTCATCTCCTGCTGAGCCTCAAAGGAAGCAGCAGGGATGAGGAAGACGTGTCACCAAGGTACAAAGTGCCATCCATGGCTGAGAAACAGCATGACCAGTTTGGTGGAACATGGAGTCCACATCTAGTTTAACTACAGTGAAGTTCATGTTTTGAGACATTCAGCCAATGATGACTCTTGGCAATCTCTAGACACTCTCTGCAGAGGGCACTGAGGGGCAATACAAACTCTTTTTCTTTTACATTCCAAATAACCCAATAGTTTACAAGTTGCATTATAATATTAAGTTTCAATGTGTTCAGAAAGGAAAAATAAAAAGATGAGTTGAAACTAATGTACACCTAACAGCCGGGAAAATAAAACAAAAGAAAGTCTGCAACTATGTTCATTTAAATAAAGCTGGTCTCAAAAAAAGGAGAAAAAGATGGACAACAAACTCAAAGAGGAAAAAACAAGTCTTTGGAGGGTGGTGATTGCCCCTGTGCACTCTGGGCAGGAGCCATTTTCTTCATACAAACCAAGTTGTAAACGCCTAAAAGAAGAGCTTCAACGCAGCCTGTGCTATGCCGTTTTCGGGTGGCAGACACGGTCAGGTAGCACCACATCAGTTCTGGGAGAAACTGTAGTGTGAAGAGTAGAAGCTTTTTTTCTCCACTTCTGTAGAACTCAAAGAGCTGGTGACACACGGGTTCGAGCAACTGGGGAGAGAGTGGAGCACAGTCAGAGATGATCAGAGCGAACAGGCATCATTGCTGAAAAGGGCTTTCCCTGCTCGAGCATCACACTACAAGGAAAAGATTGACATTTGGAAGCAGACTAGTAGAATTTTCAAGCTAAAATGAAAGGCCAGGCCTCCAATTTTTCCCTCTTTTCTGTAGAAAAATATCCAACTGTCCCTCCAAAAAAACAAAACAAAACAAAGACCAGAAAGCCCCCAAATTATTCTCCTCAACCCATGAAAACACCCAAGCCCCAAGGAGTGCAGGCTGAAGGGGAGCACCCCCAAGAATGGGCCAGGCCCTCCGTTCCTGGACACTCTGTGGGTTGGCAATCCTGAAACTCTAAGTTCACAAGCTCAGCTACAGACACAATCAGCTCAGAATAAAGACACTGCTAGCAGTGGCACAACAAGCCCAGTCAATTCAGCCCAAGTTAGTCAGTCAGTCAACAAAAATTTATTAAGCGCTTACTATGTGCTCAGCACTGGGCTGACCCATGGGGGATATAAGGAGGCCCCAAAGATCCCGGCCCTCAAGAAGCTCACATGCATGTAAATAGGTGGTTGGTTGTTCTTCGTTCTTGAAGAGGACAAAAATGACATCACTATGCTAGAGTCAAGTTACAGTGCACCCGACTGTGGTTGATCAGACCAATACGAGCTCAGAATGTTCTACCACAGGTCAGGCACAAATAGTCTTTGTGAACATTTGGGGTGGGTAGGTATAGGTACACCCTAGGTGGTTCAGTGGATAGAGCTGGGTCTGGGGTCAGGAAGACCTGAGTTCAAATCTAGTCTCAGATACTTCCCAACCATGTGACTCTGGGCAAATCACTTAAGCTCTATTTGCCTCAGTTTCCTCATCTGTAAAATGGGAAAAATAACAGCACCTACCTCCCAGGATTATTGTGAGGATCAAATGAGATAATAATTGAAAAGTGTTTAGCATATATGCATATGACTCCCAGCTTTATAACACTCACTTAGGTGAGAGGTAATTAAAGTCCAAAGTAAGTTACTGGAATGGAAACAGAAGGAAGGGGATAGATGAGAGAAGTCTTGTAGGAGTCTAATCAAACAGGGCTTTGAAACTGCCTCAGTCTAGCAAGTTCAAAGGCTTTGGGTTCCACTGGAGACAGCAGGGGTTAGCACAGGTCAAACTTAAGGCAAACTCATGATGTGATCAAGCTCAACTGGGGCTGACTGCAGCATTGGGAAAGAACACACAAGTCAGTCAAACCAAGTCATGTGACTGTTAAGAATTCATTAAACACCCAGTGTACAACAGGCCCTGAGCTAGGTGCTGAGAATGCAAAGGCAAATACGAAGCAAGGTTCTCTTCCACAGCTACATTTTATTAGTAATGTCAACTACAAACTGCTCATCAGATTCAAATTTGACTCCACAACACATCACCACTGGTATCAAAGTCTTCTAAAGAAATCAAATTACTTACATCACTTTGTGGCTCCTGGATAACTTTATATAAAGATGAAACCAAAGTACTCTTATCTTTCAAATTTCCAGCATACTCTGATAGAGATGTTTCTGGTAGTGTCTAAAAACAAAGCAAAATTACATTTTAATTTATTGTGTTATCATGCTATTTCCACTGTCAATACTGACCTAAATCACAAAAATGATCTAAATAATCTAAATGCCATCAGCAGTTAACTTTTATGCTCAGTCAGGCAACCAAAATGAGAACAGGTAAGTAAAAATTGTATCATGTAGAGTTGCAAGTTCTATTTCCTTTCAATGGAGAGGTCCAACTGCTTTTAATTCATGCTGGGTCAGTTTCTGATAATTTTGCAAGCACACAAGTTAGGACTTCAGCTTGTCAATATAACTCATATAATCAGAATGTTATGTATAGTAAGACTTAAGGTTTAGCTCTAAGAAAATTTTAGCTTTTCTATACTTGAGAGAGAATAAGCAGCATATTAGTTAAGTCAGCTCTTCTACTATCAAAGACACAGACTGGCTAACAGTTTGGTTGTTCATTCGTTTCAGTCACATCCAACACCTAAACCCACTGGGGGTTTTCCTGACAAAGATACTGGAGTGGGTTGCCATTTCCTTCCCCAGGTCTTTTAACAGATGAGGAAACCAAGGCAAACAGCAGGCAAAGAACTTGCCCAGGGTCACAGAGCTAATAAATATCTGAGGTCATCTTTGAACTCAGGTCTTCCTGACTCCAGGCCAGGTGCTTTATCCACTGCACTACCCTGTCCAGAGACAACTTCAAAGCACCAAAAGGGTCTGGAGCAGGAGGTCAGAATAGGCCTGCGATTCTCATAGCACTTGATAACCACCAGCCTTCCTAGGAAGAGGTCACCCTCTTAAACATACTCCGATGACAGTTCTCTCTTCCTAAGTCATTATTCCCTCTCTCTAGAATGTTTACCCACTGAAAATGCTCCATCAAGGGAGACTGGCCTAGAGTATTTTTAATGGTTATTCTGAAATGCTATCTGCAGCATGTCCCCTTTCTTGATTTTACATTGATGGGTTTTACCTAATTGAGAAACTAAATGTCCAAACAGAGACAGATGAAGTGATGCAGCTGGGAATTTTGTCATAAAGATATTCAATTCATTTCTTATTAAAGGTAAATGGAACAAGAACTCACTCAAGGAAACTATAAGTATTTACTTTCAATAGGTGATTTAGAAATCCCCTTTTTTCACTTAACAAAATCAGTTTCTGTCCCCCATCACTGAGAGAGGCATTTATTTACCAGAAAGCTAAGTAAATGTGAATTACTTGGGGACCTTCTCCCATTCTCCAAAAAAAGAAAATTGTTTGCCTTGGCACTATTTATATAAAGGCAGATTAGGGCATTCGTCAATATTTCAAAAGCATGTAACAAAAGATCTCTAGGCAACATTCCATTTAAGTCATTTGATCAACTGTAACCTAATAAAGGAGGAATTTATGTAAAAGGGATGGTTATAAAAAAAAAAAAACAAGCCTCAGTCTCATCCTTGAATCTGAAAACGCATCTAATTTAAGATTACAAAATGACTATTATTGATTATAATTGGCACATGAAAGATTACCAAACTAATTACTACAATGAATGTGTTACACAAAAATTCAAAAAATAGAGAAACCTAAAATTTTCTGTTTGTGAAAAACAAAATATCTTGAAATTAAACTATTTTCTGAAAAATAATCAAAGGAACAATCTCTGGGAAATATTTTTAGCCTAGAACTTATTATCATTAAATGAGAAGAATATTCTAAAACAGATAAATGAACACAGTCAATACTTTCAGATTTCTTTCCCAATTCTGTTATTAATTGATTTTATGAATCTGGAAAAAAGATGCTATGAAAAATGAGAAAAAAAAGCCTGCCATGATTATACAGTTTTCAGAGTAATGAAAATCTTAAAATGTCATTACATTTAAATATTATAATGATATTAATAAAGCTTAAGAGCAATAAAGCATGTCAAAATTTATTTCACCATCTAATTCAAAAAAATTTTTATCAACTCCCTACTAGGAGCAAAGAACTGTCCAGAGATAGTGCCCTCTCAAATGAAAGAAGCACTTACCAAGATTCAGAAAGCCCAGTCAGAAACCTACAAGTAGTGATGGAAAACCACGCTGTTGAAATGAATGGTTGGCAAGATGTGAAGTAGAAGCCAGATGCTCCGCACAAGCATGATTTGGCAGATGGTTCAGAAGCAGACTTAGAATTAATCGCAAGGGTGGGGGGTAGGGGGCATGGTGCAAAGGGTATAGAAAGAGGCATATGGTAAAGACTGAACAACAACCAAAAAAAAACCCTTGTCAGTCAACCACATATATGATACGGCAAGATTGTGGGTCTTGCTGTCTATCGGCCACTAAGAAACAAGGAGAAATTAGAGGAATAAAAACAAGTTAGGTGAAATTAAACAGAGCATTCAAAAGATTACAAGTCAATCTGAAAGACAATAATTTAAGAATAGATTTTCAAAATGCAATCACTTTACAAGCAAGAAATGAAATATAAAAACAAATTATGACGTCCTATTTATATAAAAATTTCATTCACTCATGCTATGACTGCTTGCTGGCTTCCCCATTAAAATAATCTAGACGTCTGAGCTATTTTTCGTGTAACGGACATACCTCTGCAGTGATCCATCCACTCTAGTCCTTCAGAGATCCTCCTTGGAAATAAAGGCATGTCTTTCTAAAGCAGTGACTGACATGAGTTTGACTGTGTTGAACATGGAAATGGATTCCATGAACACTTCTCAGCACCATAACTCCATGATTCTTTAGCACCACATTTGTCCCAACTGAGCTGCCCAGTCCAAGATGTCTGGTATCATGGACCCCTAGAGGATAGGAGTGCCGTCAAATGGTAACTTTTGTCCTATGGCTAAAAAAATCTGTACTTTACACAAGCGATGATAGCCATGCGCAAAATCCTCTTTTCCACTAAACTCCACTCAGGTTTGCCCTATCCTCTTCCCCACATCCTACCCTCTGGAACCTCATTCTATGATTTAGAAATTCTTCTTCATCCTGGACCTCTTCCTCTTACAATGTTGCCATCTTATAAACATGGCCTGTCTGGAAAACAATGGTATCCTTTGCTCCCATCTCCTGTACTGGGTACATGGGCTCTCATACTTCCCAAGACATTTGGCCAGGAGGCCAAGGAGGAAGAATAAACCTCCTTCTTGCTCTCCATTGCTCCTGCCAGACTTCACCCCTTGTTGTCCTCATTAGCAGGTCTTCCTCCATCTCAGTCAGTGAGTCAATTAATCTTGATTAAGGGCCTACTACATGCCAGGCACTGTACTAGGTGCTGGGGATACAAAGAGGCAAAAGACAAGTTTCTGACTTGGAGAAGTTCTCAATCTAATAGGGATCCATCCATCTGTCCGTATCACCTGATCCAGAATCATGTGAGCAATAGTCTACCAAGTTCCACAATACTTTCCCTTCTCTCTCAAGCAGCACTGCTTGACTCAGGCAGCTCAATCTTCTCATCTCAAGAATTAAGCCCTCATTACGTATCCAGTTCAGTGCTAGGCACTGTCCCTGCCCTACAGCAACTTACATTTTATAAAGAGAAAAACAAAAACACGGGATATACAAAAGACACCCAAAGTAAAGACAAGGTAATTGGGGGAAGGAGTGGCACTGGAGCTATCCTTGTGCATTTCAGATAGGGGGGAAGGCCAGGCCAGAGACACACAGAGAGAGAGGAGTTAGACTAGTGGGCGTGAGGAACAAGGAGTCCAAGGAAGCTAGCTCATAAAGCTTGTGAAAGGAAGCAGGGTGTAAGAAGCCGGACTTAGCCTGGGATCTATTATTGGCCAATCAATTAGAGTGTTTTGGAGAGCCAGAGTGATTTGGAGTTAAGGCTGGTCTTTAAGAGGAAAAGGAAAAAAAATACAAATATACAAAATACAGCAAATTAGCCAAGGTGAAAAAGAACTTGTTTAGAGTCCCTATTACAATACGCAGATGCAACACTCTACCTAGACAAGAGACCATAACCATGTGTTCATCTGCCCTGGAAATGTATTTTTACCCACTTTTTAAAAAAACTAATCATTTATTTTTGCATATATTATCTCAACTCTCCACTGGTCCAAGCCATTTGAACAATTAAAAAAAAAAAAAACACTCCTTGCAACAAACATGCACAGTTTGGTAAAATAAATCTGCACGTTTCACAAGTTTTTCCTATGGTTTTTCTTTTGCAGTAATCAAAGTAAAAGGCAAGAAATTGGTACTTTGATTATTTCTGAAAGTTAACAATTTTCCTGGAACTTTCTCCCCAGATTGGCTTAAAATGAATGGAAATAGCAATTGTTTCTGTTTTGGCCAGAAACCCTGAGGGTCCTCCCCTCCCAGATCTACTTTTCTAAAGCAGTCATTCTTTGCCTCACATCTTATTAAGGCTTCATCACTGAATAAGCTTTGCCTCACTCAAACTGAGACGTGTTAAAGACCTTAGCTTGAAAAGACCAGGGTTCTCCACTCCATCTTGGGCCATCTCAAGTCATCCTGATCAATATCTGGACACTGGACCCAGATGGCTAGGGAGGAGAGTGAGGCTGGTGACTTTGCACAGCCCTCCTTCACTTAAAAACTAATTCACTTGCATGTCATGGCATCACTTCCCTGACGTTATGCTCCTCTTCAAGAACTTCAAAAAAAACCAAGAGTCTAGAAAGGGAAGGTGGAACTGGGTGGTGCAAGGATTTTCATGATACAGGAGGTGGCTTTTGATCCTAGGGGCAGCAGAGAGTCACTAGGGCTTGCTGAGCAGGGAAATGAAGAGGTAAGACCAATTCTGATCCCTGTGGAGAGCACAGAGAAGAAAAAGAAGACACAGCCAGGGAGTCCAATTGGGAGAAATTGTAGGGGTCTGGGAGGAGGTGAAGATGGCCTGAATTGGTGGTAGTGTGAGTGGAGAGAAGGGGACAGATAAGAGAGCTGCTGTGAAGGGTAAAAGGAAAGCTGGGGCATTGGACAGTTGGTGTGAGAGAGTGCCAAGTGGAGGACGTCCACAAGGCTCCAATTCTAGGTTGACTTCAGTGAGCATGCAAACACTCCTTACAGAATCCAAGCTTCCAGCTTCATCAACTCCCTTAATTCCCATGACCCATCCAGTTCCATCTCAGTTACCCTCACGGATGGTCAGTCACAGCCTACGTCTCACTGTTGCCCACAACTGTGTTTCTTCTGTGATCCTAAACTCGGAAATTTCCCTGGCTGAACCTAGCTTCCTCTCTTGCCACCTATCCCAACCCTGTTTTCTCTGAGCCTCTTCCCCATTCTCATGGTGATCTCCAGTCCCTCTCCAGGTCCACGAGACCTTCTCTAGTCTCATTTCCTCTATTTATTCTCTCTTTACAACTGACCAACTCAGCTCTGGACGATCTTTTCCCTGGCAGCCCTTGCCATCCTAGCCTTTTACCACTAATACCTGGTCAAACATCAGCTCTAGGGTCTCCATTATGTACTTACTATGACCTTACTCAAATGTCGCTGAACACTGATGAAGTCATACAACCATGTCAGTGAGTACATGAATAAACATTTAATCACTTGCTATGGCAGGCACTGTGCTAACACTGGGAACACAAAGACGGGCACAGACGATCCCTGCCCTCAGTGAGCGCTTGTTAGAATGCAGGAGACAACAGGCAAATAACAAGGTACATACGTCACACACACACACATCTAGAATAGACGGAAAATCATCTGAGAAAGGAAAGCCAGTGCAGAAGGAGGGATTTGAGCTGAGTCTTGAAGAAAGTCTGGGACACTGGAGGCCCAAGTGAGGGAGAAAGGGCGCTGCTGGCAGGACAGAGACAGCCAGAGTACAAGCCTGGAGCTGGGCACTGGAGGCAGCTCCTCCAGAACAGCAAGCTAGCTGGGATCCATTATAGAGAACAGGGATGAGAGCTAAGTCAAGAGAACTTTAAAGGCCACACAGAGGAGTGGAGCTAACCAGGAGTCACTGAAGTTTACTGAGGGCTTGCTCATGCCTAGACTTTGATTTGAATGACAAATTTTTTCAATTAACAAGCATTTGCTTTATGTCCTTCCAACATCTACCTCACAAGGAAAGAAAAGGAGAGGAGGAGAAGGGAAAGGAGAGAAGAGGAGGAGAGGGGAAGGGAAAAAGCAAGGAAGAGAAGGGGAAAAAGAGGAGGGGAGGGGAAGAGAAGAAAAAGGAAGAGATAAGAGGGAAGGGGCTACTTACTTTGCAAGTTCAATTTCTTCTGTCCTGTATTTAACTGAACAAAATGGAATTAAAGCATAAGCTAACATATTTGTTATCCTTTCTAACAATCTATAATGAAATTAAAGATAATTGTAATATTTTTCAGTATTGTTAATGAAGTTAGATTAATTTTTATGACTACCTCTTCTTAAAATTATCCAATTGCTTTTTACTTTTTTATGGCCTTTTAATTTTCTCAAAAATATCAATATCAAAAGCATTTCTTCCTCTCCCCCTTTCTTTAACCTCAATTTCTTCTGAGAGAAAAACACACTGACAGGCCCTGAGCAAGAAAGCAGCCCTCTAACAGATCCACATGCACCAGAAGTGGCCTGGGCACAACAGTCAGGAGCAACACAGGATGACCTCAGACTGGAGGGAATGGTAGCAATGGCTCTACCAGGGCCTCCTGGGAAACGAGGAAGATTGACACCCATGACCATTTAACTGTCTGGATCCAGGGCAGGGCCAGCTCCTCTGAGAAATGAGGTCATGGTATACAGTTATAGTCAGAGCACACTGCAGCACAAAGTAGCCATATAAGGTCAAACACAAGTAAGCTGAACAAGAGAAAGAAAGGCCAAAGATTACACTAAACTAGTAAAAGCTACACTTCAATTTTAAATGAAGCTTCCATTTATAACACTTTGTGAACATGTAACAATAGTTTAATGTCTACACAGAGAGAACTTTTAAACTAAAAATTACTGTTCCTAGAACGCAAAACTTGGAATCAGAATGTATAAAAAAGGTGAGACAATTTCTGAAAGGTTGTAAATTCACATACTCTACTCATCCATTGGAGTCAGGGTCAGGTATCCCATAACCACTTGAAGAGCCTCCTTAGGCCATCACATGGGAAGAAACTACTCCACAGAATGAATGTGGCCCAAAGGGTGTGAAAGGAGATCCATTCTGCCCTCCAGACCACAAGGCAGCCTGTTTCCAGAGATAACTGAGGCCTAGAATCTTGCTCAGTAGGACAGATGAGAACCAAAGGAGGGAATGATTCCTAGTTTTCAATTATTTGTATTAATGGTTGCTTCTGTTGCTATGAAAACAGACGTCTAGATGGCCATGTTGAAGTTCAAAGTGTCACTGTTCCAATAAACAGGAAAATCCTCTAACCAGGCTGATAGTCCATTGTGCAAACACAGCACTTGCAGGCAATCTGTACCATGCTAGCTAATGCCAAGAAATCATAATTCAGTTACACATTAAGCATTCCTGAAGCAGAAAATAAAAACTAATCATATCTCTAACAACATAACGCATGTTGATATATATTTACGTATACATATACATACAGACACATACACATATACAACATAAAAGTAAAGTGGAAGCATATATGAGATTTTGCTAAGCAATTAAAAATATAGACAAATTCTTAACTCCAGGACTGTGTGTATGACATTCTAGACCATCCAACCACAACCAGAGGTATAATTCAGGGAAGATATATTTCAGAACTTGGATGAGTCTGTGACCTTATCCATATGACTCAGACCACTGTCTACTCAGTCCTGGTGCCTGTTCTCTCAGAAATCATCCATAGGAACTCCACCCAATGTGCCAGATTTCTCTTCTTGTTCTGTGGGGCCACTCAAAAAGAAAAAGGGGGCTACTAACCCACACAGATGGATCCCTTTGGGCACAGTGACTTAGAAAACCACATAGTAACGTATCTATATTTTATTGTAATCTTACTTATTTTATTAAAATCTTCCCAATTACATTTTGATCTAGTTCAAGCCAGCACTGCAGCACGTTAGGGGTCACCTGCAGATTGTGTGTGGGTATTGACAGAAGCACACACGCAGTCCATCAATTTTTAGTCTGGTATTGATATGGACCACCTGTTTTCTCCCCTCCGGTTGTGTTTTTCTGATGCGATCCTTTATACAGCATCTCCTACACAACCCTTTATGTAGTGTGCTCATGCCCACCACGTGCCTCTCCACTGCTCCTTGAGCGACCCTCCACTTTAATTCTTAGGAGACTATGACTTCATGCTTCAAAGACACAAAGCTTCACTGGAAGAATATTGCTAAGAAGATGGGCCTTTGTTTCAGTGAGAAGAACAAGGTGACCAAATACAACTCACAGCTTTCCAAAGGCAATCCAGCCCCATCTCCTCTTTCCACTCAATTCTGGTCCCAGCTCTTTTTTCCAGATGCAGTGTTCATGCAAGATACACATACAACTGGACCAGCTCTACAGAACACTTATCACAGACTAGACAACAGACCCTCTGCAAGCACTAGGGTCTTCCTGTGTGCTTAGAGGTGGGTGAGCCTAATCCTCATTAGTGAATCTGGCTTTGTAATCTTCTGGGGCTTGATGCAAACAGCACAATGAATCTGCAAATAAGAGAGAAGGGGAGACCTCACCCTATTCCATCTGGATGCTGTCTGACCACCCATCATGACAATGGCAAATACTTTTGTCAAACATACATCTTTCTGGTATGTCTCATTTAATACTAATAATCAAACAGATGAACACAGTTATCTCTGCTCATATATCTTTCAAGGAGTCTTATTTATTTTGGCTAGAAGGGAGCCTAAAAGGTGATATTTTGCTTTGAATCAGATGGGTGGTTGTTGTTTTTTCTATGGACAATAACTGATTTTTCTCCACTGTTTCTTCTTGTTCTTTTAATTAGTTTTTATTGCTATTTTATGTTTCCTATATTACTATAGTTCTCCAAGTATCCCTCCTGATCCCTGAGAGCCATCCTGTATACAAATTGTATTTTTTAAGAGATAAAAATCAGCACAACTCATCAATTTATTGAAAAAGTCTGAAAACATTGGTTCATGTGAACTTGCCTCCACAAAGGGGTAGGCTGAAGGTGTCTTCTCATCTCTCCTGACTGGAGTCCTGCTGGATCTTTATAACTGTGTTACCCTTATTTCTGATTTTTGGATGTGTCTTTGTTCTTTCCATTTGTATTGTTGTAGTCACTGTATAAATTGTTTTCTTGGCTCTGATCACTTCTGCATCAGTTCACAGAGATCTTTGCAGGCTTCCCTGTATTCATCACACATATTCTTTCTTACAGCACAAGTGTCTTCCATTTTGTTCAAGTATCACAAGCCATTCCCCAATGCGGGGGTATTAAACTTTGTTTCTAATTCACTACCACAAAAAGTGCTAATATAAATATTTTGGATAATATGGGGACTCTTTTTTATTTTTGATGGCCTCCTTGAGGTATAAGCCCAGTAAAAGAGTCAAAGCATATGGATATTTTAGTCACTTTATTTGCATAATTCCAAACTGCTTCCCAAAATGGCTGCATCATTTCATAGCTCCACCAAAGATTTATCAATATACCTCTCCTCTCACAACCCTGCTAACACTGACTTGCCATTTTTTTGTCACTTTGGCTAATTTTCAGGGTATGAGGTGAAATCTCTGCGTTATTTGGATTTACATTTCTCTTAGTAGTCATTTGAATCATTTTTTTCATGTGATTATGAATACTTTGAGTTCTTTTGTTGATTTGTTGATATCCTTTGACCATTTATCTATTGGATAACGGCTATTAGAAATATAAATACACACATTGTTTATGATATCAAACTCTATTCAGAGTAATTTGATAAAGATTTTTTTCCCCTATTTAACCACTTCCCATCTTATCCTAGCCATTAATGCATTAATGTTGTCTGGGCAGGAGAGTTTCTGTTTCAAATAATCAGTTACCTATTTTATCTCTTATAATTGCTTTTATCCCTTATTTGGTTAAGAATACATCTCCCATCCATAACTGTGAGAGGTATAGATGTTTCTTTTCTCATTTTTTTATAGAATGATCTTTAATATTAAGGTCATGTATACATTTAGAATGTAAACGTAGGATGCACAAATTTGGAGTATCCACCCCAAAAATTCATACTATCTGTGCCCAGCCTGTGGTTGAGCATTCTGAGCTCACATTGGTTTGATCAACCACAGTCAGACACACTGAAACTTCACTTTACCATGACGAAGTCATTTTGGTCCTCTTTGAAAACGAAGGACAACAACCAACCAACTGCAGGTGGGGTATGAGGTGTGGGTCTAAGCCTAATTTCTACCAGACTACTTTCTAGTTTTCCTAGCAGTTTTGATCAAATAGGGAGTTTCACCCTAGGTTTCTTGAGTTCTTTTTTCCTGACCCTCCCTTGTCCTGTCGTTCTATTGCTCTATTTCTCTAATCTTTAACCAATACCAGATGGTTTTGATAACTGCTTCTTTATAATATAGTCTGAGGTCTGAAGTGCTAGTCCCCCTTCGTACTTACTTGTTTTCATCATTTCCCCTGATATTCTAGATATTTTATTAAGTTCTGTGAAGTATTCCCTTGGTAATTTGACTGATATGACATGAAAAGTGTAAATCAAGTTCAGCAGTATTGTAATTTTTATTATATTGCCACAGCCTAGCCATGAATACTGAACACGCCTCCACTCATATAAGATGTTCTTTATTTCTTTAAGGAGTAATCTGTAATTGAATCTACACAAGTCTTTTAGTCGCTTAGGGAGGTAGATCCCCAGATATTTAATGCATTTTGTAGTTACTTGGAATGGAATTTTCCTATTATTGTTTCTTGTGTTTTATTATTATTATTATTATTATACAGAAATGTTATTGATTTTTGAGGATCTGATTTGTACCCTTCAACTTTGCTGTATGTGGAGGTGGGTTTGGTGTAAGTGTGGCTCATGTCCTTTAGGCTGCTGCTCCAGCCTGGCTGCCAGTAGCCTGAGGGGTGAGGGAGAGGTGAGGAGTGAGCTTAGGGTCACTGAGAATCAGTTCATAGGTTTGAAGGGTCTTTTTTTTAACCTTCTTTTGGATTCTGCATATCTCAGACCATGGAGATAGCTGAAGTTGCTTTACCTTTGGTGCATAATTTCTTTACTGGAGATTTGAGAGGTCAGAGAAAACAATCCAGTCCTCCATCTCGTTTCTCACATGATCCAACAGTTGCAATAGCCTTGTCTTCTTGTTTTATGATACTGCTCCTAACCCTGCTCCCATCCCCATCCTACTACACAAGATTCTAAAACAAATGTATATTCCAAACTGGTGTTATCCTCTGCTGCCAGATGTCTGTATTTGGCTGAGAGATTAAGCCTTTCCTTGCTGGGAGAGTTCAAGATAATTCTGGTCTATTTTTTAAGTGGTTTACACTGGTTAAAGTCCCTTAGGACAGAGTGATAACATGTGGTCTGCTCCTTTATCCATTTCTCATTTTTTGGCATCAACAGCTCAAGATAGAGTTTTCTCAACTGAATGTCAAATCTTCTCATTCTTAAATTTTCTTCTAATTTGTTTATTGATTTATCTTTCTGCTAACAAAGGTCATAATTTTTTCTTCATTTTCTACTGACTGCACTCTTCGACTTCATTACGGTCTCAAGAAATTCACCATTCTGCAAGATCACATGGACTTTGAAATCCTCGTGTCCCCCACCCCCTCACTCCCTGCCCCAGGCTCCCCCCATCCTCCATTTAGGAAAGTCACAGAAGCAAGCCAACTCCTTCCTCACTTCCCACCTTTAGATTTCACTATAGCTCATGCCTAGTGTCCCTCCCCTCTTACCTACTCGGTTTTTATGTGTTGTTTTCTCCCATCAGCTCCTTCAAGGTAAGGACTCTCTGTGTATCTTTAGCACTTAGCACAATGCCTGGCACACAGTCAGTGCATCATAAATGTTTATGGACTATTACAGACCACAGCAATTTGACTTAGAGAACGCAGCTTGATGGGAAGATGGGAAGAAGGGCAGGGGGATTAGGTGACTTATTAAAAGAGGAAGAGTTTAAGTATCAGAGAGAAAACAGGCAGGAGGAGGAGGGGAGTGATTTCTTCCTACTGTTGTATGGTCAATGACATCACTGGAGCAGACTGTAGATGAATACTTCATCATCCTAGCATCAGCATAAGACTGGTATGAATAGGAGAAAAGTAAAGCAAGTCAACTTTTGAACCGGAAGGGTAGAAAAACTCCGAACAATTGGTCACAGGAATTTTCTAAGCAGTCATCAAGGATAATTAGTTTTGCTGATATCACAAGCAAAATTTAATTTAATTTGGAAATGAGGTTTACTTCTAGTATGTTTACATTACTACACAGTAAGCATTACCTTGAATTCCGACAACCATTCCTCCACAACCCCTTTCTCTGTCGTCAACATCTTTCCACATCTGTTCAAAGCCTTTCACCTAAAATGAATGGACAAAATTGTTAAAATTGAGTGTTTTCCTTATAACCAAAGGAGAGTAGAAACTGTAATTTAAGTTACCTAATTCCAATAATTATATCATGTTATTAAACACAATTACTTAATCCTTACTGACTATTTACTTCTTGGCCAGAAACTTTGCCCTGGTTTTAGCCCTTTAATCCCCTGGACTTCTGGGCTTTTCCTCCTATTCCATCTCAGCTGGCGATCCTACTGCCTGGCCCACTCTTTCAGGCAGGTCCCAGTCATGTTTGACTTTATTACCTACTTCCTCTCTGGTCATCTTTTCCATCGAGTGATCAACTATCTAGCCAACCTGTCCATCTATTGCTCTCCATTACCTCCAGTTTGAGAACCACAGTCAGATCAATTCTGGTCCTGGTCCTAGAGCAGTAGTACGTCAAAGTATTCCCCTATGATCACACTGACATGCAATCACTTCAACTTTCTTATCTGTCCTCCAACGCATGCACTACTTCCTTGTATATGTGATTTCCCCCCATTAGGATGCAAATTATTTTAGAGTGCAGACTATCTTTACTATCATGTTTATATTTCCTGAGCTTAGCATAGTCCCTGGCACACAGTAATATTTAAGACATGCATTCACTATTAAGATCAAAGTATATGTACAAGAGAGAAAGTGTCAGGATCCTGACAAAAGCACCGCAGTCACCGTGCAGAAACTGATGGCAAAAGTTTTCAGTCAGCTTCAGTAATAACAGCTGCATGGCATATTAGACAATTACCTTCCCTTGATAACAACTTTAAAATTCCAGAATTAATTGGAAATTTAAGGAAATGGTAGAGGAAATACAGTAGAAGTACAAATGTATAAAAAGAAAACCAGTCATACCAAGTTGCTTTTGAACCAAGTACTAAGGAAATTTAGCATATTTTAAAAATAATATTTTAGTCCTTAGTCACAGTGAAAACATTTTGAAAAACACTTTCAAAGTACGCTACAAAAATACAAAGGACTTCCAGTACCAGCAGTTATGAGTGATCTCTTGTCACACATGGACCTCGTTACCACTGTTCCCCATATCTGAAGCTATATTTCTTTCCATGGACATTGTATCTAGGGACAGTATATTCCACGATTTGGGGGAGAGGGTCTCATACCAGCTGTTCTTCCTATGCCATCCTAGTCAATTCTTGTTTGCTAAAAAGTAATTAAGAATACTGGGTTCTGGTTAAAGAGAAGAAATACTGTTAGTCTTTGTGGGCTTATTATAGTGTCTGAAGTACAGCCACAGGGTTATCCCTAGAATCCACGGGTGGCTACCATGCTCTAGGGTTCCAGCCCAGGAGTGTAAGTGCAAGTGGTAAGAATGACCCAGAGAGTGTTGTTAAGTAGTTTAAACTCTGGAAAAAGACTGCAACAGGTAGAGAGCAAAAAAATCTAAAACAAACAATATTTTTGGAGAAATTTCTATTCAATTTGTAAAAAAAAAAAAAAAAAAAAAAAAAAAGCTAACAGAATTTGATTTTGATTAGCAGCCTATGATTAGTGGGCAGGACCTGGACAAAGACACAGCAGAGGAGAATGAAAAAGTCAGGTCAGAGAATTAGGAGTAGAGCTAGGAGAGAAAAGCATCCCGAAAACCTAGGGAGAAGAATGTATATTGAAGTGGGTGATCAACAGTGTCAAAGGTGGCAGAAAGCTCAAGAAGGATGAGGACTGAGAAAAGGGGAAATTTGGCAATTAAGAGATCACTAGTAACTTCAGAGAGAGCAGGTTTAGTTGAATGATGAAGTCAGAAGCCAGACTCTAGAGAGTTAAGAAAGGAGTGGGAGGAAAGGGACTGAAGGCCACAATTGTAAATGACTTTCTCAAGGAGTTTACTGATGAAAGGGAAGGGTGTGACAGGACAACAGCTAGTGGTGATGGATGGATCAATGGAAGGAAGGAGGAGGAAGTAATGTAGAACATTTGGGGAATAAGGAGGTGTAAAATAGCTACTGTGAGAGTCTGATAAATAGCCAAAATGAGGTCTTTTCTCTAGCTTTTTCAAAACGAGCAGCTAGGTTTTTTCT
The DNA here is from genome assembly GCF_028372415.1 of Notamacropus eugenii. Lineage (NCBI taxonomy): Eukaryota > Metazoa > Chordata > Mammalia > Diprotodontia > Macropodidae > Notamacropus > Notamacropus eugenii. Next base: position 14,998,909 of record NC_092874.1, read on the forward strand.
CAACTGAAAATTAAGGAAACAAAAGTGTTACAATTTGGCTACTCACTTTCTAGTATATCCTATAATTTGACTAGGTACGGAATTTCACTGAATCATAGAATTTGAAACTTGGAAAGGACTTCAGTGACCACCTAGTCCCACGCATACTTTAAGCTTTAAGATCCAGTGTCTTAAAAGCACATGTAAAGACACTCTTAAAAATGTTTAAGACTTCTAACCAAGTGTGTGGCTTTAGAAGACTATTACAAGGCAGATCTCTTTCTTCTATTCCCCAATGAGCAGACGTTGTGAGATTACTACCCTGTGAACGGTCTTTAACATGACATAATGACAATAAGAGCTGCAAATTTCTATACATAAATGACTTCATGTCTTTAGAAGACAAAGCCAAGCTCTTGGGATGTGGGGGAGGGGGACAGAGAGGATCCTATTACATTCTGGAAACTTTGTCATGCAGGAGTTTAATTTTGACAAGACTTATTAACTGTGTATCATCTTTCATTTTGAAATATGAAACTGACATCAATGACTATCTCTCTAACATGAAGGTGGCCCTAAAAAGACAAGACTGAACTGAGTTTGTAAAGTAGAAATAATCTACACTCTCACTAAATGAAAGGAGGAAGAGGGAGAGAGGAAGGTGACTGCTGAAGAAGACAGCAGTGGGGTTAAAGCTTTTCACTTTTTATTAATGTGTTTCTACTTTCTCCAGTCTGAAACAAGTTACAGAAGCAATCGTTATAAAAATGGCAGAGTAACTAATGAGAAGTTGTATCTTACCTAGCCATTTGGGAGAAAGGAAGCAAAGAGAAAGGATGGAAGCCAAAGATAGGAAGTAGAGTATTTGTGGAACAAAATATGCAAAGAGGCAAGGATGATAACCCCACAGTTATCTAGTATGAAATATGACAAACTCTAATTCCATATGCATGATTATTTTAATTGAACATTCCCTAAGTAGTCATTTAAATAATTTAAAAATAGGTACTGAGAATGATTTCTCCAAAATGAGAGCAAACAACTATACCCTAAGAGCTATAAAACTGCACATACTTTGGCTCAGCAGTACCGTGATCAGGTCTATATCCCAAAGAGCTCAAAGAAAAGGGAAAAGGACCAATATGTATAAAAATATTTCGAGCAGCTCTTTAGTGGTGGCAAAGAATTGGAAATTGAGGGGATGCCGATCAATTAGGGAAAGGCTGAACTGGCTGTGCTACATGATGGTGATGGAATATTATTGTGCTACAAAAAATGAAGAAGGCGATGTTTTCATAAAAACCTGGGAAGATTTATACAAACTGATGTAAAGTGAAATGAGGAGAACCAAGAGAACATTATATACAATAATGGCAATATTGTTACAATAATCATCTATGGAGGATCAATATTCTGATCAATGCAATGATCCAGTCCAAGACAATTCCAAAGGACTCATGATGAAACATGCTATCCACCTCCAGGGAAAGAAATGATGAACTCTGAGTGCAGGTGTGTGGGATGGCTCAGGTCCCTACATAAATCAATTACTCAGAGGCCTCTCAAAGTGATGACAGAAAAGAGATTTATTCCATTCTCGAGAAGCAGGGCTAACCTGTAGGAGTAGGAAAGCTGAAGACAAAGAAAAGGGCAGTGATTTATATAGACCCTAACACAAGTCCCTCCTCCCCCCACTGACCATTATCCTCATTAGCTGAGAATATGATCTTGCATTCTAGACACGAAATCTAACCAATCCTTTTTGAAATGAAGACATCGAGGAATTATGTGAGTTTTGTCCAATCATTGAGACCCTAATACGCTACACAGTTTTATATCCTTATATGGAACTATTCTGTTCTAAAAATATTGTAACCTTGAGCCTTTAGGCCTTACCTCACCCCTGGGGGAAGAATTACAATCTGAGAAGTCTTCACTAAACCCATCCCACTCAGCAGGTTAAAGCATTTTTCTTTATTTTTCTTTTCTTTCTTGCAACATGGCTAATATGGAAGTATGTTTTGCGTGGCTTACTTGTGCAATGGGTATTATACTGCTTTTCTTCTCAACGAGTAAAGGAGGAACTGGAGAGAGGGGGAGAATTTGGAACTCCAAAGGAAGAAAATGAATGTTGAAAAAAAAACTTCAAGCCTGAGGGATATGCCAAGAAAAAAATATAAGAGATATATGTATTGTAATGGCATAAACAAATACAAACACAGCCACAAAGGAGCAACGTGTCCTATAATTCTCACTGGGATGCAATGTAAATAAAACTCTGGGTTCTGAAGGAGAAAGTCCTAGATAGAAGAACTGCCACGGTAGAGCCGTTTAACGGTGACTTGAGTTCAAATCTGGCCTCAGACACTTACTGGCCATGTGACTCTGGGGAATTCACTTAACCCTCTTTGCCTTAATCCACTGAAAAAGAAAATAGCAAACCACTACAGTGTCTTTGCCAAGAAAACCCCACGGACAGCATCAGTGTGCTATGTATGGTCCATGAGGTCACCAAGAGTATGACATGAATGAACAACTGAATGATAACAAACGTACCACACACCATGCTAAGTGCTGTGGATACAAAGAACGTCCGAATCATGAAACTTGGTCCCTGCCCTAGAGGCACTCCTATTAAAGAGAGAGACAAACATGAAAACAGAAGATGGTACTAGCAATGAGTATTAGTGAGATGATTGGGGAGGAACCAGGGAAGGTTTCCTGAAGGTAGGAGTTAAGTCAAGTCTTGATGAAAGTCGCAGAAGGCTGGATGCAGAAGTAAGGATGGAAAATATCAAACACAACTTCCACTCAAAGCTCAGTGAAGGGCCCTGAGAGGGTGAGCAGTACCCATACCATCAGCTTTGCTTCCAGCCTATTCCCATAGTCTTCACTGTGGACAAACGGTCCACCTTTCCCATCACCACCACCATCAGCTGTCAACCAAAGAAGCAGGAAAGCTCATGAGCCTTGGGAAGTGTCCACCTCCCAGAACACACCAGTCCTCCACAGCCCCACTGCCACCATCTGGGGAAGTAACCTCTAAAGATGCAGCCTGGCAACTATCTCCACAGGTACTACATATGGTTGTTGTTGTGGCTGTGTTTGTCCTTCGTTCTCGAAGAGGACCATGACGTCAAGATGGCGACATGACTTGCAGTTGACTTTGATTTTAATGAGGGAGGGCTGTGCAAGGTCACCAACCTTACTTTCTTCTCCTGAGCCCTCTGGGTCCAGTGGCCTGATATTCATCAGGATGACTGAAGATGGCCCAGGAGGCAATGTGAGACCCTGGCCCTTTCAGGCTAAGTCTCATCATATTCTCACTTTGAATGAGAAACACCCATTCAATAAACAGGCTTCTTTAATTTGACTACGTATGGAAATAACTACTTAAGATCTGAAAACAAATTTCTCATTACCAAAATCCTTGACTCTGTCAAATGGTTCAATATCAGAAACTGAAATGTTTTCATCAATGGAAATGATATTAAAGAAGAGGCCCGACCATCTGCTCTGCTACTGCACTCCAGGATCATGGGGCTTTTCCATTTGACATACAGCTAAAATCTTCTACAAGTGTGGCCCCCCCAATTAGAATGTGAGCTTTCAGAAGTACTTCGCGGAGTGTCTTCTAAATTTTTTGTTCAGTCCTGTCTGACTCTTTGTGACCTTGTGGGTCAGAGCATGCCAATATTGTACATGATGTGTTCTTGGCAAAGATACTGGAGTGGTTTGCCATTTCCTTCTCCAGTGGATTAAAACATCTGCTTTATAAATAGTAAGCAATTAATTAGGTGCTTTTTCATTCACTCATCTCATCCCAATCTCAAACAATTCTGTGATGTAGGTGCTATTATTTTTCTTTTCACAGAGGAGGAAATTATTTTCAAGAGGTTAAGTGACTTGCCCAGAGCGACAAACTTTTAAGTCTCAGAGGAATAATTCAAACCTGAGTCTTCCTAAATCCAGTGTCTTATCTATTATAGCCCCTGGTTTCCTCAACTTAAAATCTCAGTAAGCTCTATCTTAGAGCATTCTGCTCATCTGTTATCTGTTATTACTGCAGTCCCAGTTAAGTTTGGATTCAGGATCACAGACCATGGGTAGAGCCAGCAGAATTCCTAACTGCAGAGCTAGGGATCTCTCTCTTTAAACAAACAAAACTTCACTTGAGCCTGCTGCCTCCATGTGCCATCAGGCTATACCTCTTCTCTCAGCTAAAACTCTACTTAGGTCCCTGTGCGTCTTCACTATCCCTACCTTCCATGGCACCTCTCAATTGGCGCAGTCAGGCTTCTGAAAATCCCAGCATGACTCCATGTGCTCTAGGTAGTCATCCCAGGTCTACTCTTTTCCCCCTTTAGTCAGATCTCTCTTACAGCTCTGGACATTCCACTAACCTCTCCTCCTGCCATCTTCTCCCGTGGCTTCCATAAGAATGTCATCTCCATTTTCTATCAGAATGGAAGCTCCTTGGAGGTAAAACTTTTTGGTCTTTGTGTCACCAACGCTGAGCACACAGTTGGTGCTTAATAAATACTGATTCTTTCTATGAGTCCGATGACTGCTCGGTCTTCTTTACTAGATCACTGAGCTTCTTAAACCATGTTTAAGTGGGCCCTGGGTTCCCTTCTCTTCCCTCCATGCTCTGTCCCCTGGTGAGCTCAGCAATGGCCTGGGTCACTTATCATCTCTGGCCAGATGATTCCCATGGTGGAAAAATCTTAGAGAATTCTGATTTGGCTGTTGTCAAGAGACTGGAAGAGACCTAGCTTCATGTTCCAACTTTGCTATTTAGCACTTGTGGGTCCTTGGTCAAAATATGTAATCACACTGATACTCAATTTCCTCAAATATGAAATTACCTACTTTATAGAGTCTGAAAAATCAAATGAGATAATAAATCTGAAGCATTCTAAAAAAAGTCAGCTACATGGTGCCATGAATACAGAGCTGGGCCTGGGTCAGGAAGACCTGAGTTCAAATCCAGCCTCAGATGCTGCCTAGCTGTGGGACCCTGGGCAAGTCTCTTAACCTCTCTCTCCCCAGTTTTCCCATCTATAAAAGGGAGACAATAATATCACCAACCTCCCAGGATTGTTGTGAGGATCAAATGACAAAATTTATAAAGTGCTTTGTAAACTTCAAGACACTATATCCCACTACACTGTGAGCTCCTTGAGAACAGACTGACTTTTGCCTTTCTCTGTATCCCCAGCATATTGCCTGGCATATTTTATGTGTTTAATAAGTATTTACTGGTTGACCGATCTATAAAATATAAAGTCCTATACAAATCTTAATTAAAAACTGATGGTTAGGTGTTCCCCTAAGAATTATTACATCACATTCAAAAGTTCTTGAAATAAGTGATCGCGTTTCTTCTCTCCCCTTTTCCCCATCATCCTCACAATTTTACCTCAGATACCCATAATGATAATATTCCCAAACTGTCATTTCCATGATGTTTTAAGGTTTGGGAAGCACTTTCCATACCTTATCTCACTGATTTCAAATTATTCCTGACAGGTCGGTATTCCAGTTATCTTGAAGCCCTCTTTACTGATGAGGACACTGGGACTCAGGGAGGTACAAGTATCTACCCATCCAATGGCTCCACTGAGGAGACAGCAGGGACATGAGGCCACGATGGCATAGGCATTGGGCTTGGAGTAAAGAGCCAGACTTTCACCCTGGCCTTTTTATTGGAGTTCTTTCTTCATCCTATCCTAACAGAGCTGGTAGTGGAAAGCACAAATTTGTAGAACTATTACTGTGGTGGTGACCACCCTCACTGAACAACTTGAGTTTTAATATATTTGCATTATTGACCAATAGAACTTCTCATATAACACATATCAAAAGAAATAAAATGTTTCATTCTCTAGCAGTTCAACTATTCTAAATATTGACTACCAAGTTTAAGCCAAACCAAAAAAAGTTAGAATTTTCATTTCTGATATATTTTGGTTTTGAAAACTATGTCAAAGTGTCCAACGTAAAACATTAAAATAGCACATTATTTCCGAACAGCTATAGGCATTTTTATTAATGTTTCAACCAACAGAAATTGCTACAGTTAGCATTACCATTTGAAAAACTATCACTAACCGGTTAAATAAATTGTAATAGTTTCACAATTGAATCAAAGGGAGAACTGTTTACAATTCTCAAATTTCTTGACTCAAATGACTGTTCTTGGCCAGCAATATGAACGTCAATTCTAAAATGATATCAAATTAAATTTTTATGCAATCCTTTGGAAAGATATAGAAAAATGGCATACCTAAAAAAAAAGTCTTAAAAGAGTGTGAAGGGCTCCAAATGAAAATCAATGATGTGAAAATTGGCTAAGCCTACCATTCAAATCATAAGATATGTTAAATTCTCATCTGCTCACTTACCCTTGTTCCCAGTGTAGGCCAGGCCACAAAAACTGCCCAACCCACCTTTCCACCTATCTGTCTCAATTCAATTTAATCAGCAAGCATTTATCAAATGGTTATTTTGTGTCATGCACTGAACGCTTGCTACAGAAGCTCCCTTCAACAAATGAAATCACCACAAGGCAATCCAACAAGTCTATCCTTGGATATTTTCAGCGTTTCCAAGAATCCAAGATGAAAAGGATTAAGTCAGAAGGTTTGAACTAACAGACAGGTGAAACAGAAATGCCCTCTACACCCTTCCTCACAAGAAATTCTATAAACTTCCCTTAAAATCTTCCAGACACAGCCAACACACAACTTTCACTGAAGCTGCCCATGCTATTCTTGGACAGCTTTAAACACAAGAAACTCTTCCCTTACAGTGAACATACTAGAATTTTCTCTCAAATAAGGCCAGAAAAATATTTACCTAAAATCACCATTTTAGTACCTTAGAAAAAGGTTTAAATAGCCTAAAAGAGACAGCATTTAGAATCATGTTTTTCAAATACAAAAATCATTGTCCAAGACACACATAGATTTGTGGCAGAAAAGAAACTTGCTGGGTTTGGTGCAAAAGGACTTGAGCTAAAAAATCCTTGATCTCACTCTGTCACCTGGAGTAAGGCCCCTTGGATGTAAAAGACAGGTTAGGGCAGATGATTTCTAATGTTCCTTCTAGCTCCAACCTATCAGCCCATGAAATAACTGTGTTAGAGCTATGTGGGACAAGAACTACATACGACAAGATGCTCTGGACTTTTGAACAATCAGCTTTTAAAAACTTTTTACCAGGGAAAACTTCTTAAGAAAGTGTTAAGAAAATACAGACATTAAAAAAGAAATTATGAATGCATCAGGAGAAAAAAATGGAAACTTCATGAGAGACTTGTAAAGGCCTCCTTAAAGGCAGCATGGAAGAAAGTGGTCAGTGACACAGCATTTTCTCACGGGCAACTAGCTTACTTGTCTACCACAACCTATTGCTTGTTGCCCTAGGGAACCTGTCCTGTCCGCACTCCCAGATAAGTAACAGTGACTAAAACTATCACTGGAGATAAGGACAACATGAATTACCCAAGGAAAGCACATGCTCAATACAAAACAGAAACAAGGATTAATAAACCCTCTATAATATCTACCAACATTCAGCAAGAGATTTCGATGACTGCCAAGCACACGCCTACAAGTTCATCTATAAATGTTTTCTTAAGCCAGTAATAAACATGGAAAACCAGAGTATATACTGATTTTGTAATTTTGGTGCATTTGTAAATATCAATTAAGCAAACTAAGCAACTCAGACCATTGTCCCACATGAAAAAATATGAAAAATATTACTTGTTGTGAATGTTTTCTTCCTGGGAACAAAGAAGCCTGGTTCTTACTGTGCAATCCACTTTCTATTTCCTTTTTCTGTCCTTTTGGGGTAGGGTTTTTCAGCTGTTTGAAAGCTTCTGGGGTTTCTGAGGAGGTATTTCTGTGAAATTAATTATTTTTTCTATATTTTTAAATTCACAAGAAATTATTTCTATATTTAGCTCATCTTTAAATCACAATCATCTTCACTTAACAGTACATCTGTTCAACGAGTCAACAAGCATTTATTGAGCACTTACTAGGTACCTGGCACTCTGGGGTGTGCAGAAGATGGTGCTTTGAGCTAGCTTGAGCTAGCCTCAATTTCCTTCTCTGTAGAATGAGAGGCCAGTGAGGTCCCTGATAGTTTTGGCCATGAGAGTGCAACAAGGATTTCTGGAGACCCCAAAAAGAAACAGACACACATCAAAATGCACACTTTGTTCTCCTCATGTCTATTTTTATAAAGGACAAAGATGTCAAATCTTGAAAGACTGTGATTTCAGTGTTGGTAATGGAAGTTGAGAAGAACTATTTTTCAATTTAAAAAATTGTATAGTATTTAAAATTTAATCCTTTTGAGTAAATAAATAAAACAGGTAATGACACTGATTACCCAGACGCTGAGAAGAAAGCTACCAAGAAGCCAGTTTATTTCCTTTCAAACTAGCAATAATTAGGATACTGATTTTTAAATTAGTACTGTTAAACTATATACAACACTAATTTGAATGTCAATTATCAACCACAGTAATGTTTGTTTATTTTGCTGAAAATGTAATGGCTTAAAACTGTCACGCTCCATCTTAAATTCAGTTTTCATGATGCAAAAAGTATTTGTATGAATGTAATATAAAAATCTAAATGTATTGAATCGATATTTTATCATTTACATTAAGGAAGCTTTAAATCATTAATCAGTCATATAATTTCATCAATATTTTTTTTAAAAAGGTATAGTTGTTTGTTTGACATAACCTTATAGAAAATGGTTTTTTTTTTTCCAGAAAAAGGTTTCATTTTAGAAGACAAATCTATATTTCAGGGGAAGGTGTTTTAATTTTTTAAAATTTGTTATGTGAAAAAATCAGAAAATGAGTAAAATGTAGGTTTATTTCTCTAAGCTAATCGAGGAAGATACTTGAAGTCACCGGGAAGGGAAGGATTCTAGATTTAGACATTGCAGTGACTTCAGTCATCTCTTTTGAAAAGACCTTCAGATCACCCTAGTAATCACTAGGGGGATCTAATTCAATCCCCTCATTTTATAAGATGAGCAAAGGGAGGTGGAAAGAGGTAAAGCATCTTTTGCTAGACCCCTACCCCCACCCCTGTTCCTCTGTCTCCAAATCCAGCCTTTTTTCTACTCTATCAATGACTCTCAATTTAACATGTTAGATAAAGAGTGTGACACATTTTCCCTACTCTGCATAACGCTGATATTGCTAACAAAAAACATTCATATTGTTTGTTAGTTAAATAAAATTCAGTTTAAAAAATTTACTTCTTGATCCAACCATTCTGGAGAGTAATATGGACCTATGCCCAAAGGACTATAAAACTGTGCATACGCTTTGACCCAGCAATAGCTCTACTAGGCAGGGCTGTAGCCCAGAGAGATCATAAAAATGGCAACAGGACCCCTATGTACAAAAATAGTTATAGCAGCTCTTTTTGTGGTGGCCAAGAATTGGAAATTGAGGGGATGCCCATCAATTGGGAATGGCTGAACAAACTGTCATATATGAATGTAATGGAACACTTGTGCTATTAGAAATGATGAGCAGGCAGACTTCCGAAACACCTGGATAGACTATGCTGAGTGAAATGAGAAGAAAGAACCTGGAGAACATGGCACCCAGTAACAGCCACAATGTGCAATGACTAACTTTGATAGACTTGGCTCTTTGTAGCAATGCAAGGATCTGAGACAAGTCCAAAAGACTCATGATGGAAAATGCCATCCACATTCAGAGAAAGAACCATGGAGTCTGAATGCACATGGAAGGAGACTATTTGCTCTCCTTTTGTTTTGTTTTGTTTCTTCTTTCTTGTGGTTTCTCCCATTACATCATGACTAATGTGAAAATGCTTAATAGGAATGTGTAAGTAGAGCCTATATCAGATTGCACACTGCCTTGGGAAGGGGGAGAGGAAAGAGGAGAAAATCTAAAACTCAAAATCTTATGGAAGTGAATGTTGAAAACTGAAAATAAATTGATTACAAAAAATAAAAAGTTTAGTTCTAAATGTCATAGATATTTTCCCCAGAACAAAAACTATTTTAACAAAATAAAACTATTTCAAAGTATTATAAAAATAAAATATTTTAGAATAAAAATTGGAACATTTCATTTAAGAAGAGTTTAAAATGTCTATCAAATTCCAAGGTAGAGATATCCCATGGGCAGTTGGTAATAGAAGACTATAGCTCAGAAAAGATATTAGGACTAGAGATAAAGATTGGGGTGTCATCCACAGAGAGAGGATCAATGAATTCACGGAAGCTGATGAGATGACCAAGAGGGGATAGAGAATAAGAAGGACCCTGAACAGAGCTTTGGTGTAGACCACCTCATACAGGGTGGTACATGGATGATGAACCAGAAAGGTACATTGAAAAGTGTTCAGATCAGCTGGAGAAGCAACAGGAGAAAGCAAGGTCAAAACCCAGGGATGAGACAACACCTGGGAGGATAGAGTAGCTGGTGTTCAGTACAAAGAGTTTTGTAAGACATAACCAGAATGGGAAAAGAACATGATTTTTAACAACTAAGAAATTCCTGGTAACTACAGTTCAAAGCACTCCCAGTCCAGGAGGAAAGTCAGAAACCAAATTCCAAGGAGAAATAAGTGGGAGATGAGGAAAAAGTTTTCTTATTTTGGACTATATCCTGTTTATCATAACAACTGTTCTATCATTAAGACTTTTTTCCCCCAGGGATAAAGACCCTTTGTACAAAAATATTTACAGAGTTCTTTCTGTGGTGGCTAAGAACTGGAAATTGAGAGGATGCCCATCAATTGGGGAATGGCTGAACAAGTTGTGATATATGACTGTAATGAAATACTATTGTGCTATAAGAAATGACATGCAAGATGACTTCAGTAAGACCTGGAAAGACTTACATGAACTGATGCAGAGTGAACAGAACCAGGGCAATGTATATAGTAACAGCAATATCGTTCAATGAGAAATTCTGAATGGCTTTGTTATTCTCAGCAATACGATCATCCAAAACAATCCCAAAGGATCTGCCTCCAGAGAAAGAACTGATACTGTCTAAATACAGACAGAACATGCTATTTCATTCTTTTATTCAATTCTTCTTGTAGAAAATGACTAACATGGAAATGTTTTACATGATTGCACACGTATAACCTGTTGTTTACCGTCTCAGGGAGTACAAAAGGAGGGATAAAATTTAGAACTCAAAACTTTTTTAAAATGTTTAAAAATTGTTTTAACATGTGATTGGGGAAAAAATAAAATATTATATTTTTAAGAAGACTTCCCCCCCCCCCCCCCAATCCCTTTCCCCACTAGCTATCCTGGTACTCTCCTCTGTGGTAATTCTCTCCTTTGCTGCTGTTCTGCTGTTTCAGTCATGTTCAATTCTTCATGATCCCATTTTTGTATTTTCTTTGCAAAAATACGAAAGTGCTTTGCCATTTCCTTCTCCAGCTCATTTTACAGATGAAGAAACTGAGGCAAACAAGGTTCACAGACTTGCAAGTAAGTGTCTGAGGCCAGATTTGAACTCAGGGTCTTCCTGATTCCAGCTCTCCATTCACTGTAGCATCCAGCTGCCCTGGTTCTGGGCTTACCCCTCCTTAATCTCAACTCTCTTTTACCCACTTCTTCTATTGTACCCTCTGTAATCCCCACACTACTGTTAATAAAATTCCTTCTCCATCTTACAAACCTTCCATCTTCTGGTTTTAATATTAGAATGATTTTCCAAGACTATACATCATATTTTTAGCAACCTTTCTCCTTATCCAATCATACCACACTGTCTAGCTCCTTGTTGCATCATCTGTTGACTTCCAAGGCACTCTCTCTCTTTCTCAATGACTGTAAACTAACTCCAACTTCTTCTGAGCCATTATATTTGGTGACTTCCAGATATATTAGGATGACCCTTTGAACACCTGGGCCTTACACTTTCGCCAACTCAATTCCCACGACCTCAGTCTCCACTCCACTTCTGCCACCCACAGGGGAGGCCATGCCTTACAAATCACTGTCCCCGCTGCTGCTCCTCCAAGATCTGTCTTGAACACTGAAATCTTCTTCTCTGAATACAATCTTTATTTGGTTATGAGCTAAAAAGGACCTTATAGTCATCAAATCCTACCTCCTTCTCTCTTATTACAGATGCAGAAACAGAAGCACACACTGAAGTGATTTGCCTGAGGTCAGCAGAAGGGGGTGGAGGGGAGATTCAAGCTCAGGTCCTCCAGCACCATCCTCCTCCTGTCCTTTTATTTCTTTCCCAGCCTCACTGGTTCTGAACCTTATCTTCATTATTACTATGGCCTCCCATCTTCCTCATTCTGTTCTTCCATCCCTCTCACTTTTCTCCATTCACAATCTTGGTCTATAAGCTTGGCAGTTAAACAAGGGATCAGACTCCACCCAGGAAGCCTTTGGCCCCTTCTCTGTGCATCAATAATCTTCAACAGTCACCTTCATCATTGAATGGCCTTCTCTTTCCTGAGCCACAAATGTTAGGAGTCAAGAAATCATATTATCGAAGTGCAACTAAGCCCTCAGCACTCCAAGCCCTCCTTTTATTCATCTCTTACTGACATATGCCCTTGAACCCCTCTCTTGCCATCTTTCCAAGGGGATGATCCAGAGCCCCTTTGCTGAGCAAAGAGACTCCTGCTTATTATCCTAAACTCCAAATGTTCACTAATCCTGCCTCCTTTTTGTCCCTGTTCCAGATCCTTCTCCCTTCAAATCTCATGACAAACATCAGGATTATCAGCTGCCTTTTCAGATACATTTTCTTCTTTCCTCCTTATTCTGCATTTTTTCACACACTCTGAAGATCACTCTGAAATCTTCCTCTCCACTCCACTGGCTTGAAGCAAAAGTCTCAGTCCTCTGGCCATTTTAGGCCAAAGATGTCCTCACTTGGCTTTTACCTGCTAAAATGAATCCCATCACCAGCCTCCCCCTTTTCCACTGCTGGAATTGACTAAGCCAGGACACTCCCATCCCAAACTTCCCCAAATGAAAACCACAGTTGCTAGGTCTGTTGAGATGGTCTGTGGCTGACTCTTAAAAATCTGCTCACACTAGGAGATTAGTGACCTGCTTCTTCTACTTCCTCATCCATGTTCCAAGAGCAATGGAAGGTGCAGGCAACAGAGCGTAGGCCTGCAGTCTGCTTTTAACCATAAGCCCAGTATTTTTTTTCAAACCCTAAGCCTAAGAATCTTTACTAACTATACTAGTTTGGCTTAGTTCTCTTGAAATACAAGTCTGAACTACATCAACTAAGAAAGAAAAATTAAATTTACTCTGCTGTAAGAACTGCATAATATTACTTCCAAAATGATCAAAAGGGCTTATTTAAGATGAGCAGCCATTTTTCTTTGAAGGGAACTGGTTCTCGGATACAAATTCAGAGAGTTCTTACAGACTGAGCAGTCCTCTCTACTACCAGACCAACACTTAAGGACAGTATTTGTATAAAATAGAACATTCATTTTCACTTATTCCCCTATCTTCTCTTTAAAGTCCATGATTTGGTCCAAAGACATGAAACGTAGCTGGCTGATACTCTTTACCTACTGAAACACAGAGTCTTAGAGCTCAAAGGAACTTCACACTTCATCCCTCTGCATTGCACAAGCTCAGACAAAGGTACAGATAAGTCACGGAGCTCATTAACAGCAGAACTTGGACCAAGCAGGTTTTCTGACTTCCAGGCTAGTGCTGTTTCCTCTAAAACATACTGCTTCTAACATGACTTTTTAAAAAAGTTTCCTTTTTGCCTTCCTCCAGAATTTACCTGATTAAGCTGATTTTAAAAGATGAAAATGAAATAGCTGAAGTTATTGAAGCATGCACAACTTAACAACCAGAGGCTAACAATTCCATTTTCTAATCGACTTTGAAATTTCTACGTAAAATGAATATAGCATATTTTTAAGCAATTCAAAATGTTTAGCTCCAACATACTCATGCATTTCTGCAACGATTTTTTAAGCATGAAAGTTTCTTGGTTAAACTTCTGAAACTGCAGGACAAATAATACTGCATATTATTTCTAGAAATGCTTATCATTGACCATAATGCTAAGAGGGAAAAATACCCCAATGTAGCAAAAGCTTTTTTTTTTTTTCTGACTGCCATTTTAACTGACACGATAGCTTTACAGAAGGAAAGTGACAGGGGCAACCTTTCATTTTTCTGCCACTCAGAAGATAAGGCCAGTTCTCTGTGTTTCAGTCACTTTCTGCCAGTAAAGATGTTCTTTAAAGACCGCAGTTTACATCATAATTGTTTACTACATCATAGGAATTAGAGTTGTAAGGAAGCCTTAAGATCATCTAGAGCAACCCCATCAATTTTCAGGTAAAAAAATAAAGGGACCTAGTGCTTTGCCTGAGGTCATTCAACGAGTAGGTGGGAGAGCTGGCATTTAGACCAAGCTGCTCTGCCACAAAGCTCACTGTTCTTTCAGCTTCTTCAATGTCAGTTTCCTCTCTTTTACCCATCTGAAAGACTCAGAAATTTGCTCTGATTTCCTTTTCTCTAAGTCTTTCCTTCTTGTCCCCTCCTTTGCCAGCACAGATGTTCCCGGCAGGTCAGAAACCTTTTCTATAATTCCCCAGAAAATATCAACAATTGGGATACTTAAGTCACTGCTGGAAAGTCAATCCCATCCTTCCCTGCTCATTGAGAACTAGAGTTTGCTTGGGCCCCCTTTGAAAAGCTCATTCACACGGTACAGTAGAAGAGCTCTACTAGGTTAAAGATCGAGTGCCAAAGATCAGGAAATCAGAAGATGTCAGTTAAACCCTTGGACAGGAGACTAGGGAAAAGGAACAAGAAAAACAGACAAAACCTCCTAGACAATACTGGCCTTACTAATAATTAGGACAAGTTTTCCTTCAGAGCAGTGAGTTCTCTCCTAAAATTTCTTCATTTCTCTTTCAATATTTTTCTAGGGTTCAGTATCAATTTCTATTTTTAAAGGAATATTTTTAATGGAAGACCTTAGTCCTAACCCATTCTGCTGTGTGTATGTGTGTATGTGCAACTATCTGTGTACTATTTAGCCAACTCATGGAGTTGTGGATAAAGCCATTCCATGTCCTTAGCAATCAAACATCAACAACAACACTGATAATAAATGCTCATTTATATTTTAAAATCATATTAAAATAACTAAATTATTAGACTGATATAAGATTGCAATAAAGCACTCCTCAAGACTTCCTGCCCTGCCTAGTAGTCCAAAATTCCACTATTAGTATTTTATGAGGTGAATCATTCATTTGTGGTACTGCCCAATTCAACAACAGGTCTAAGCCATTGACATCTTACCAAGGAACATAAAAATATTTGTATCTACTCTTACAAGAGGAAACTCAAAGAGGCAGCATGGACAACAGCAATGAAATGGGATAAACTGTAATGTGCCCAGCTTGCAGCTGGACTCTCATTTTAATTTAAAAAATTACCTTTTCGCTAACAGCAAAAGTTCCCAGGAACAGATGTATACACCATTCTCTTTGCAATCAAAGTCCAATGGAAACACTAGGCTGGATTCCCAAAGCTCCAAAAGCTTCTATGTACCAAAGTTGCTTGTTTGGAATTCAGACTCAAGCTTTCTAGAGAAATAATGCTGTGGTATTTAGGTTTCCAAACAAGCGCACCAAGCCTATCTAGCTCACAGTACATACACACACAGCTGCACAGTTGGATACGGAAATACATTTTACTCAATAGAAAAATAGGAGGGGAAAGGTAGAAAAGGGAATTAGAAGGAAGGTAGATTAAGGAAAGGATTAATCCTAAGCAAAACAATCTCTAAATACATATAAAAATATTTATAGCTCTTTTTGAAGCGGTACAGAGTAAGAATCTGTGCTATAAGAAATGAGGAAGGGAATGGTTTCAGAAAAGTGGCAAGATTCATATGAACTGATGCAAAGTGAAGTGAGTAGAATCAGAATAATTTATACAATGACAAAAATATAGTAGAAACAAACAATTTTGAAAGAATGATTCTGATAAACATAATGGCCAACTATGATTGAAGAAGTCTAATCATCAAACATGGTGCTGACCTCCTGAGAGAAAGGTAAAGCACTCAGAGTGCAAAATGAAGCACTTGGGGAGAGTGGGAAGGCCAATGTGAGCATTTGTTTGCTTATAACAGAGGGTTTTTTTCTTTCATTTTCAATTTGGGCAGAATTGAGGGAGGAAAAAAAGGTGAATTTTTGCTGATAAAAAAATATACAATTTTTAAAAAGAAAAATCAGTTCAATTTTGGGCATGTTGCATTTAAGATATTTATAGGACAGCGCATTCAAGATGTCCAATGGGCAATTGGAAATGCAACTTTGGAGGTCAGAAGAGAGGTCTCCTAGGGTTAAATAAGTAGATCTGAGAATCACAGAGATGATAACTAAATACACAGAAGCTAATGAGATCACCAAGTGAAATAGTATAGAGAGAGAAGAGGGCCCAGGACAGCGTACTGGAAGACACCCATATTTAGCAAGCACAAACTAGTTGAAGATTCAGCAAAGGGCATTGAGGAATGATCAGACAGGTGAAGAAGCAAGTATGAGCAGTTATGAAAATCTAGAGAGTAGAAGAGGGTAGTCAACAGTGTCAACAATTGCAGATAGGTCAAAAGGGAGGAAGATTAAGAAAAAAGGCATTATATTTGGCAATTAAGAGATCGATGGTAACTCTAGAGAGAAAGGTTTCAGTTAAATGATGAGGTTGGAAGCCAGACTGCAGAGTTAAGAGAATGAGAGGAAAACAAGTAGAAATGCTGACTGTCGATGGCCTTCTCAAGGAATTTAGCTACAAAAGGGAAGAGAGATATAGGATATGCATGAACTATAAGGATTCAATGAGGTATTTTTAAGAATGGGAGAGACATGGGCATGTTTGCAGGCAATGGGGAAGCAGCCAATAGGCAGAAAGCAGTTGAAGATTAGTGAAAAAGTAGGGATGATAAGGGGGACAATCTGCTAAAGGAGACAGGATTGAAATGGGATTACACGTGCATGCAGAGAATTCTGCCTTGGCTAGAAGTCAGGGTAAAAGAGACATTAGTGGAGGAAAGTATCTTAGTGGTATGAAATGAGGAGGAGAAGATGAGGAGAAGAGCTCTCAGCAAACACAGACATATAGGTTCAATGATGTTTGCAGTGTTGTGAAAAGTGTTCACATAATATCTCTCCCCCCCAAAAAAAAACAGAAAAAGATTTCCCTTTTTCTAAGGTTCTCTAGTTTCCTACTGACAATGACATCTAGCAGTCTCACCAAGTCTTAGAGTACTACAGAGTTTTCTTTCTTTATTACAAAGTAAGGTGAAACAAATTAGTCTTATGACCAATACTGGAAAAAGAAAGGAGAAGAAGAACCCATTATCTTCCAGATAATTATATGCAACCTTATTCCTCTCCAAACTTTACTCCTGATATCATGCCACAGAAAGCTTTTTACTCTGGTAGCTCAATCTACCTGAGACCTAATTTTTCACCTTGAAAGTGCCCTCTGTGGCTTCTCCTGTAGATGGGTCACTTCCCACCAAAGCCTCCATTTTAAGGGTGAGGCCCAGGTCAACCATCCTCCCTCCATCTCTTGCTGCACTCCTAACTCTCTGGACTTTCTTTCCCAAGCCCAAGCTTGGGACCTCCATCTTCTGCTCTCAACCCTGGTGTTTTAGCTTCCCTATTAGAATGTAAACTCCCTGATGACATGGACGATGGTCTTTCTTTCTGCTTGTATGTGATCTTCAGCGCTTAGACAGTTTCTAGCACATGACCAGCACTTAATAAGGTAATATGGCTACAAGTAAACACTATGAGCCTCAGATACAGTAAAATTAGAAATGATCTAAAGGGCAATATGAAGATTCACAGCAGTAGGTCACTACTAATGATAAGTTGTACTCAAGAGGAATAAATGACCATCAATGAAAAGGATATGTATGACATGAGATCCTATAGATTGAGATTTGAGAAATGGACAATTACAGTGTTTATATTCCCAGAGATATTAAAAGAATAATAGAAAAGCATCAAACACACAAATTGTCCTGGGATTTGTGGGAAAACACGGAGGAGACAGGATGGAATGAGATTATTTTTGCATATAGAACATGAGATGGAAACATGACTGGTGGAGAAAGAACCCATGAAATTATGGCTGAGAAAGGTAAAAAAAGTCACAAATGCTCAGGGGAAGGAGCACTTAGACAACACTGACCATCTGAAGGTTTGGGGTGAGGTCAGAGCAAAGTCTAAAAGAGAAACTCTGAAAGTTCCCCTGAAATGGGTATGAGGATGAGACACATGGATTCAGGCAGTCCTAGAGGTTTTCTTACAGCTGTCAAATGAATTGGTCTAAAGTTACTGACATCTAGCTTATGAAGCAGAGAAATTTGGTGAGAGCAAAGGCTGTGATATGGTGACAGACTGGATGATGTTCTACAGTAAATAATAAAACTTGGCTTAATGACAAAAACAGACATGCAAGACAACTAGGAAAACAACATGACAAAAGGATGAATTTTCTTGGTCGTTGTCCATTATACCAACAGGTACAATAATGTTCCTAAGATTATACACTAGCAATCAGCTACCAAAAATACATTAAGAGTCTATTTCTCATGTATTCTCCTTGCCCCTCTATACACACAGATACCTACATATAGATAGGCATATACTCCCCACACAAATTTTCACTTTATCTGCTCTGAAATATAAACATGCTGTTAACAGAGTGTCTTCCAGGGCTTCAAGAGCCTAAGCAGAAAATGCTTTCTCATGGCCAGGCTGGAGTGAAGGGTCCAACTGAAGAACTAGGCAGCTTCCACCAGGAGCTAAGGCAGAGAGAGGAGAGAGCATTTCAAAACAATCCACATTTATAAAGCTCCTACCTGTATGCTAGGCACTGCCCTGGTCACTCAGAGTACAGAAAAGGCTGAAATAGCTTTTCTTCTGACAGTGAGGATGTTTGGACCCTTTCTCTGACTCCTTTCTATTTCCCATAGTCTGTAGTGACATTATTCTCAGCACTGAGCTAGACTAGCAGAGCACAGTGGTCCCCCAGGCTAAGGAGGCAGTTGGCTTTATCATTTCCCCAAACTTCTAAGCCAGAAGGAGCTGCCAGCCCCTGTTCCTGAGTTAAAGATACTTCAGTTCCACACCAAAAACTACGGTAGAAAGCCTGACTATAAACTCCACCTGTCTATTATTTGGCAGATCATTAAGCTTTACTTATTCCTCCACAAACAAGCTAAAACACACAAATATTCTCTATTCAAATAAAAAGACTGTCAACAAGGAATTACAAGTGGTGATTTTCAGCACTAGTTTGGGACAAAGGAAGAAAGAAATATTAGGAGATTTAGATTCCAATTAAGGTTTCCACTAGGGTGAGTCATTCTTCTTCCAAAAAAGTAGCATCTCAAAGGACTCAGATGCTCAAATAGCACTGTCACACCCTCATAATGTTTAATATAAAATTTTGGAATAATCTCTTTGTTCTCTCGGAAGCAAACTCAGAGAATGCCTCTTCCTACGTCAACAAAAGCCTGCCAGGGCTGACTTAACATTCCTTGAGAGACCTTTAACCTAAGACACTATCTTGAATAACAGGACGTTTTTCCATATTTTAATATTTGTAGACATATACTATGTCATGGCATGTTAATGGTAAAGAAAACACAGATATCTTGGGTCGTAATTTCTATGTGAAACTTTTCGAACTCTGTTATCTTATTGTATTTACAACCTACGCAATTAAGAAATTCCTTTTTAATGGTCTAGTTAGTCACTTAGGAAGATCATAAATCTGAAGGACACAGAACACTTCTTTGTCCTAAAACATATTTAAGGCTGCCCAATTGTTTGTATCGGTAGCCAGAACATTTCTGGCTGCATAATGCATTATGTTACCATTTTCTTTAATAGGGAATTGATCAATTAATTAATTAAATTATAAAATGTATGCATTTAGCCTGTTGCCTTTTCTTTAACCAAGTTTTCAGGTCAACAACCCACATCTTGTGGAAGGAAGGAAGGAAGGAAAAAAGGAAGGAAGGAAGGGAGGAAGGAAGGAAGGAAGGAAGGAAGGAAGGAAGGAAGGAAGGAAGGAAGGAAGGAAGGAAAGTATGGCGGTGGGATGGGGGAGAGTCAGGGCATTATACAAGTAAATCTAGTAAATGGCTTAATACTACTATGACCCCCAATCTATGAGTATTTTAAAAATGCATACAAGGGGAGACTTAGGAAAGGTTTCATATAGGAGGCAGCACCCTCAGCTAAACTCTGAAAGAAGCTAGGGACTGTTGGAAAAAAAAGTAAGGAGGGAGTATATTCTAAGCAAGGAACAGAGGCAGCTTGTACAGTCATCTACAGTCAAGGAAAACCGGACACAGGCTACCCAGACAGTTCATGCACACAAATGAAAAACCCTGTGGGTCTTGGAACACAGTAGCAGTCTGGTTTCATTAGAATAGAGTTCATGAAGTAGAGAAATATGAAATAAAGCTGAAAAGAGAGGAGTATGGGATCGTAGATGAAGAGTTTGAAGGGGATCATCAGTGTCATCTACAACAATGCCCCCATTTTACATGTAAGGGAATTAAGGTTAAGAGTCTCGCCCAAGGGTGAGGACTTGAATTCAAATCCTCCAGCTTTAAATGGTGTACTCCTTCTCCTATAACATGCTTGTAGGTGAAATTCACCTTGTGAAGGGCCTTAAACACCACACGAAGGAGTCTATACTTTATGCTAGAAGCAATGGGCAACTACTGAAGGTTGTTAGCAGGGGTGTACCATGATTGAAGATTTGGGCAGCTACGCATGTGCAAGATAAATTGGTGGAGGAAGTGACCACAAGCAGGGAAACCAATTAGGAGGCTATAGAGTGGTCCAACCAAGAAGTAAGATGAGCCAGACCTAATATGGTAGCTTTCTGAGAGAATGGAATTTATGTAACAAATATTTTTGAGATAGAATCTACATAACTCAGCACCTGATTAAGGGAATGGGAAAAGTCAAAGATCATTCTGAGATCGTATAAACCTAGATGACTGCAAAGATGGCAGTACCTTCAGGAGAAATGAGGAGCTTTGGAGGAGGAACAGGGCTTAGGAGTGAAGATATCATGGATTGCATTTTTGAAATACTGAATTTGAGATCCTTACAAGGTCTCCCACGAAAAGCTGTGCAACAGAAAGCTGTGCAACAGGCAGTGTACCTGAAGAACTAGAATTCAGGAAGTGAAACTAGGGCTGAATGCAGACTTGGGGATCACATTCATAGAGATGGACACAGATGAGGTCACTGAAAAGAAAGAATGAAATGGGGATGGGGGAGCAGGACACAGCCTTGGGGAACACCAAGAGATAGATAATGCTGTAACAAAGGAGACTGAGAAGGAGTAGTCAGATAGGGGTGAAGACAAACAGGAGAGTACAGTGTCACAAAAGCCAAGAGGAGAGAGTATTCAGAAGCGATGGCAGTCAACAAGAGGACAAGTAGGAGGAGGGCTATGCAAACAAAGCCAGGACACAAGGAACCAGAAGGCAGAGGAAAGAAACCAGAGGCGCCTTACCAAAGCGGAAGCACTGAATTTGTATGTATTTGTTTGTTTGTTTATGGGTTGGAAGGGGTGGAGAATAATGGGTGAAGATGAGTCCAGGTGAAAAGTATGAGCAGAAATAAAGAAATGCAAACATTCCCAACATATTCAGGGAGAAATGAGAGTAGCCCAGGTTAACTAAAGCACAGAGAATGGGTAACGGAATAGTGGGAGGGAAGACAGAAAAAGTAAGTTGAGGTTATCACATAGGGAATCTCAAATGACAGGCAGAGAAATTCAGATTTCATTTTACAGGCAATTTCTAAGCAGACTAACTGAGCTAAAACAAATGTCTGAGCATGGCAATCTGGTAACAATGTAGAGTATAAATGGCAAGTTAAGATGTTGGACCAGTACCTCACTGGGAGACTAGTTAGGAGGTTTTCACCTAGGCAAGACCTAACAATGTTCTGAACTAGATCAGATGTATGGCTGGGGGAAAAGAAATTGGTTCACAAGAACCAAAGCAGAAAAAAAAAAAAAGAAACTGAACAAAACAATGTTAGGTAAGATCTCACTGAACTGACTAAAATATGTGCCAAAGGAGAGTGCACCCAAACACAGAAAATGATCTGTTAAAGATGTTCTCATTTCCAGTTAACCTGAGGAAAGCTGATCTGATTTAGCAAAAAGTTCAAATGAGGAAACAATGACAAAAGAAAGTCTTTATTACTTTTGAGTATTTAAAGCAGTTTGTAAAAGAGATCGTAAAATGATTTTTCGTTGAAAGCTGTTTTCTGCCCTAAATTCATTCTGCATATCTTCATTTAGGGTTTTTCCTCTCTTTTGAATCTTCTGGATGTTTCTTCCTAGTGTCCCATGATTTATGGGGTTGTCCACACAATTCTCTCTCACATAATAATATTAGTTCTTTTTCCTTTATACTATAATAGCTGTTCAATGTGCATTCGGGTCTTTTTTTAAGTTCTCATTTGGAAGAAAGGAAGGAGGGAGGGAGAGAGGGAAGGAGAGAAGAAATAAATGTTTATTAAATACCTACTATCTATCAGGCACTGTGATAAGTACTTTACAAATATCTCATTGGATTTTCACAACAACCCTGCGAAGTAGGTGTTATTATGATATCCATTTCACAACTAGGGAAACTGAGACAGACTGAGTCTTTGATTGACTTGCCAGAGTCACACAGTGTTAGAGGTTAGATCTGAATTCAGATTTTCCCTACTTCAGACACAACTCTACCCACTGTGACCCAGCTTAGGACAGTCTTCACTGGTTTATTTGCTTGTAGGCTATATTTATATCCAGGTTCTCTATGTCTCTTGAATTCTTAGTATCACAATTTTTCTGTAATGTTCCCTGACACTTCGGCCTTTGGGAATCCTCCTCCCTCTTCAACTCACCAGCTTCAATTCCTGTACAGATCCTAGGTCTGAGCTGCTGCTGTGTGGGGAAATATGGAGAGTGGCCTCTACCTTGAGGAACCTCCGAGGCAGAGGGCTGGTCCCACTTGGGTTTCCAGCTTCCTTTCCCTCAGGCCCAGTTTTCTGGTGTCCTTGGAGTACCATGAGGAGCAAATCTTCTGTCCAGTTCTAATTTTGTATTCCACCTTCCTTCTTTCCATTCAGTGGTAGGGAATTAACAGTATCTAGCAACTTCTCGAAAGACTTAGGAGAGGTAGTCTGGCCAGAAGCACTGCCGGGAGGCACCTCCACAGTCAGACCTAAGTCACAAACCAAAGGCTTGCTTGTATTCACTGCAGTCCTGGGTGAATCAGCTGGGGCTGGAAACATTAATTTTGAAAGGGTTTTGGTATTAATTCATAAGGTTCTTGCCCTGGTGCTGCTACCAAGCAGAGAGCTGTGCCTTCTTCTCTTATGGATTCAATCTGAATATGACACATAATTCCTTGCTTTTCAGGTTGGAGCAGTTTGTAGAAAGCTACTATTCAGCCATCAAGCTGGCCACATGCTCTGCATTATCTTGTTTATATAGCACCTGGCTTTGTGAATTCCATAAAGATGGCAATACTCTGGAGACAGCTTCTCTGATCTTCAATCTCCTCTGGAAAATGTGGATGATACTGTGAGGAAAATGCTTTGGAAAACTCGAAGAGCTGTTAGCCCAAATTCCTGTTTTGTGGTGGTTGTTCAATCGTTTTCAGTCATGTCCAACTCTCCATGACCTCATCATTTGGGGTTTTCCTGACAGAGATACTGGAGTGGTTTGCCATTTCCTGCTCCAGGTCATTTTACACATAAGGAAACTGAGGCAAACAGGGCTACGCAACTTAGCCAGGGTCACACAGCTAGTAAGTGTCTGAGGACAGATTTGAACTCAGGAAGATGAGTCTTCTTGACTCTAGGCATTCTATGCACTGTGCCACCTAGCTGCCCAATTCATATTTACACTGGGACTTATTCTATTATCTATTTATTAACTCATTATATTGCACAGATGTATTCTTGGTTTTAAATCTATTTTTGCCTTCCTCCTTCTCAGCCAGGGGTGGGCAGAAAGAACTACTCATTAGTAACATAGTATCTGCTGGCAGCTCTCTTACAGCCGGTTTAAAACTTTTTAAAAACCCCTTTGGATCACAGCAGGCTCACCATTAATGTCTGAGAGGCCATTTAGTGCCTGAGAACTCAGACTCTTCTTTTGCTACCCTCCTATTCTTGTGCCGTGTGGTCCAAAAAATGTGCAATAACAACAACTAACTTTTGCAAATGGAACTATCTCCAACAAGAGAGTGTTGGTTTAGTGCATTGGACTTAAGACAGATGGGCTTGAAACCCCACTTCTGAAACTTATTAACCTGATGACCCTTGGCAAGTCACTTACCTTTTAGCAGGCTCAGTTTCCTCATCTAGAAAATAAGGATAATCAGGTGAAATTTCATTACTTACCTCCCAGAGTTATTGTGAGGAAAGTGTTCTGCAAG
Source organism: Notamacropus eugenii (assembly GCF_028372415.1). Lineage (NCBI taxonomy): Eukaryota > Metazoa > Chordata > Mammalia > Diprotodontia > Macropodidae > Notamacropus > Notamacropus eugenii. The sequence continues at coordinate 15,023,444 of NC_092874.1, forward strand.
CTCTGGACTTTGCCATCTAGAAGAATACTATTATGAATCATCTTGTTGGCTTAGTACTTAATTCCATCTATTTTGTATAAATCTAAATTTGTATTTACAATAAATTGTTGCTTACTCAAGATAATTAACAACCACCATGGCACCTCATGCTTCCTGTGCCTCTTTAAGGATTTCCTAAGGGGAAAAAAATCCTGCAGGGAGGCAGTCCATGCCTTGTTATCCCCATTAAAGATGCTAAGGGAGTTGCCCAAAGTCACAGTTACGGAAGAACAGAAGCAGGACATGAACACAGGCCTGCTGAGAGTTAGGACCAGTGGGATTTCCTCTACACTTTGTGGCTTGAACCCCTCCATGTGCTGGGAGGGTTGTCTTCCTGCCAGGGGTAGCAGGGAGTGTTGTCACATAGCTTGAAGGGAGGCAGAAGGGACATCTGGAACCTCTTCTCCAAGGGAGATTTTCATACCTGCCAAGAAGGGAAGTAGGAGGTTGGACATGGAGGTCACTTGGCTTTCCTCAGAGACATGGGGTACTGGGCTAGAATGACATCTATGTGCTCCCTTCAATATTATTAGTCTGGAGGATGAGTTTTGCAGGCTACTTCTAATCACTGTTTCATTGGGGGAGGGAAGACTCCAAGCTTTTTATCCAAGACTTGGACCCTTTTCCACCAAAAGTCAGAGCTACAAAGAACACACATAGTACATTTCTCCAAATTAGTATCAAAACAGAAATCAGAGAAGGTGTATATATAGGAGAATACATACCAGACAACACAGAGTGAAGGAGTCATCCTGTTGGGAGAAAAATAATTCAGCCGAACCAAGAGAGAGAATCCCAGATCTCACTCTAGGGAAGTCCCCCAGTCTCTAATGTAGCAAGATGGGGATAGGGAAAAGATGGAAACTGCCAGTTCCTCTCATTTCTTCCCAGAGTCTTTTCCTTCAGCAAGCTAAAGTAGGGGTTGACCTCATTCAGCTTCCCTCTTACAGGTAGAAGCCAGAAGCCTCCAAAACAACTCAAAGACCTATTATTGAAGAGTTCTTTCTTGTCTCTCTCTTCTTCTCCACCCTCATACAAGGAAGGGCATTTATCTCCAACCAAAGGGAGTTCCACACCGATGGACTGGGATTACATTTATTCCGATTTTTTAAATACTAGAGTATAATCAGGAGTTACCAACATCGACAGCTCAACTTCTAAATCAATTGAGGTTTACAGGACAGCACACAAAAGCCTATGTATGTAACCCAGGATATGACCAAAGTTTAGTGCTATGCTAACAACCCTTCCAGCCTTATTACACATTACTCCCCTTTCATGCACCAAACTGATCTTCTTCTTGTTCCTTACATATAACACTCCATATTCTAGGGATTGAGCCCCGTCCCTAGAGTGCCCTGTCTCCTCACTTTGGCCTCTTAAAAATCCTTAGTTTTCTTTCGAAGTGTTGTTCCAGTGATTTTAAATGAAGCCTCCCTCCCCAGATGCTTGTGCCCTGCTCTGGCCAAATTCCCTTATATTTCTTTTGTACACACTTCTATATGTATATATGTCACCCCAATAGAATACAAGCGCTTTGGGGGCCAAGACTGTTTCATTATTCTCTTCAGCTTTCCTTAGCACGGCGGCACACGGAGGGCACTTCAGCGCTTCCTGATTGATGCCATGTGTAACAATGTTTCACATCAGGGAAATATGCTCCACGTTCTATATTACTATTTCAGAAATTTCTTACCAACATCATTACATCCTCACTTCTACTAAAATTAAATCAGGGTCTTCCCCTTCCCTTATGTTCCCCACTTCAAAGCTATAACTAGGAGAGGCAAACAGAGCTTTGCCCCAAGGTACCAACATGGAATAGGATTGGGGGGAACATATTTCCTCATGCAGGTGCCTTGCCTCACGGCCTTCCACCAGCCCTAGCCAGTACACAGAACAGTCACTATTTTGGAGGTTCCCTCTTGTGATATGCTTCTCACAGACAAACTTACTCTCCCTTACCCCTTGAGGTAAGGGCTGAACTATCCCACTTCTTCCTCAATTTCACCCAGAGCTGAACTATCCTCTGCATTTGAATCAATCCAAGAAAAAATCTGTGCAGAAAAATGGGAGATATGCTAAAGAGAAAAGTGGCAAGAGACAAAAAAGATAATTTAAGTAAAGAAAGAACACTAACAAATGAGGGCGGGGTGAGTGAGTCACCACAAAAAGCTACATTTTGGAGATGGCACCTGAATGAGCCTTACAGGAAAGTAGGTGACCAAGAAGTGAGGTCCTGACACCTTGTGCTATCATCTACATCTCAGGGAAAACTCAGACTCAGGCTATCTGGGCAGGCTTTCAACCACTAGTCTGTTAACAATGGGAAAGAACTGAAGGTTTCCAAGCAAACTGATCTTCCTAAAACAAAGAAAGATCTGATCATCTATACTGGAGTGGTTACACTGCAGAGATGGGGCGAGAAGAGACTGTCTACCTGTAGGGGAGGAGACCTACCTGAGAAGGTTACAGTTCCTGTTAACGAAGCCAATACTGAGGCTGAGAAGGCCATCCACAGTCATGAGGATGAAAAAAGAAGTAATCCCAAGCGCTTTCTCTCCATTTTCTTCCACTCCCACCAGCAGTCCTAACACAAACACTGAAATTTTGCCTTTTGGGTTAAGTCAGAGCGTGAGTCTGGTTAGGCGGAAACAGAAGAGGCAATGGCAAGAAGGAAAAGAAAACTCCTATGACCACTGGCCATTTAAACTGGAAAGTCAAGTCATGCCCACCTGCCAGTTTTCAAAATAATGAGACTATAAAAGAAACACTTTGTGAGAAGATCATGTTCTCCAGATTTCTGCTCCAACAGTCTTTCCACTCTAACCCACAGGCTCCACAATAGTTCTACAGATACAAGTGTTGAGATAACGCTGAATCTGTACCAACCCAACAATAACCAAAAGCTTGGCTTTTTATAAACCCCTGCTACGTGTATCATTTGTCCCTTGTGTCACTAAAATAAACAAAGGAAAAATTCCAGTTATTTGCGCTTTTCAATGATTTGTTTTCCAGATAAACAAGAAGCAGATGAGGACCAGCCAATGTGTAACAAATCCAACTAAATTCTCACAAACAATTCCTACAGTTGGAAAGATTAAATCAGTGAATCCTCCAGTCAAAATCGCAAAGTGAAGAGAAACAGAACAGCCCAATTGCCACACAGATTCCAGAAAGGATAAAATTAGAAAAGGACCAGCCTGAATACTGATTAAGGTACTCACCTAGCCAAAGTGGGCAAAGGGGGCTGCCCCAGGGTTTTTAAGCAAAACAAGGGGGCTCAGCCACATGAACCAGGCAAGCACAGTGCTTGGAGGCCTTCCAGTTCCAACCAAGAAGCTCCAGTCTGGGCCTCGGAGGGAGAGGTAAGCCCCCAAAGCTGCCAAGCTCCTCAGCTCCTACCCAGAAGGCAGTAATCAGTTCTCCCGCACTAAAGGCTCTGAAAGTCTACAACAAGTTGACAGGAGCTACTACCTCTGATGGTCCAGAAGACATCCTGGGACCTACCAGCAGTAACCTGCAGAAAGGAGAGCCAGAGGCAAGATCCCAGGCAAGACACTTGGGGAACAAAAATGGGACTAGTGTGGGGGAACCGATTATTATTTTTTGCACAAAGTGTACAAAGCAGTTAGAACCCGGTCCTGACCAAAAGAAAAAAGTACCAACTCAGATAGTAAAGCTAAAAATATGAATAAACAGAAGACACTAAATTTTATGGATTCAGAGACATTCAAGACATAAGGACAGGGGAAGAGAATAACTCTACTGTGATTACGGGCAGAACCATAACTAAAAGTACCCAGGTCTATTAGAATTCCTTGAAGAGCTAAAATGAGAAATAAAAAAGAAGATATTATAAATTAAATGAGAACACTACAAGAAAGAATTACAAGGAGAATACACAATTTAGTACAAAGACTGTTACTGTCAAAAAAGCCCAGCTAAACACTAAGACAGAAATTTTGAATACCAAAGAAGAGATTAACATAATTGGAGTAAAAAAAAAAATCATTGAATTAATACATGAAAACTAGGAGCTGATTTTTTTGAGGAAAAACAACTATTAAGAGATAAAGACAATCTGATTTTTTCAAAAGAGGAAGGAAAACCAAATTGCCAGTAAGAAAAGAAATGAAAAGGAGACTTCACAACAAAGATTAAATAAGGAAAATTATCAAGAACTATTTTACCCAATTATATGCCAACAAAATGGATAACTTAGATGAAATAGATGCATACTCTCATAAAATAATCAGATTTACAGACCAAGAAATAAAAAATTTTAATAACTAGATTTCAGAAAAAGAAATTGAGAAAACTATAAATGAATTCCCCCCCCCCCCAAAAAAGTGCTCTGGAACCAGGCGGTTTTACAAGTGAATTCTACCAAATATTACGGTATAATTAACTTCAATGTTATATAAACTACTAGCAAAAATAGAAAAAGACGAGATGCTTTTAAACTCTATGACATAAATATGGTCTTGATACCTAAATTCAGGGAGAAACAAAGCAGAGAAAGAAAACTATAGTCCAATATCCACAAAGCATGTTAGAGCAGAAATATCAAGTAATTTACTAGTACAGAGATTACAATAACATATTAAAAAGATGATATGCTATAGCCAGGCTGCATGTATACCAGTAATAAAAAATTGTTTCAAAATAAAGAAAACTACCAACATAATGAACATATGAATAACAATAACAATAAAAGAGTTTTATCAATACAATCAATAAATTCTGGAAAAGGTCTTGTCAAAATACAATACACATTTCTGTTTTCAAAAAGTATGACAAAGCATGGGAATAAATGGAGTTTCCTTAACATACAGTCTGTATCTAAAACCTGGGCTTCACATTACATGTTAACAGAGAAAAGCTGAAGGCCCTTCCAACACTGAGATAAAGCAAAGCTGTCCATCGTCACCCCCACGTTTGACATTGTGCTAGTAATGCTACTTATTGCTATAAGACAAGAAAAAGAAATTGCAGAAATAAGCATGGCCAAAGAGAAAACAGAAATATCACTTTTTGCAGACGCCTTTTTTAGAGAACCCCACAAATACTGACCTCACCACTCCAAGCTTCCTAGATCACAGTTGCTGGTCTCTAATCCCTGATATGATTCGACAATTTGTCACAATTTAGCTTGGAGAACCTTCTGCTATTTCACAGGTTACCCACAACCACAGGCCTCAGCAAGTGGGTACTTAACACTGAACTTAAGCACACCAAGTTTATGATATTAGTGATCTAGAAGTTGGGTAGGTTTGACCCCACAAGATGCCAAGGAAAAGCAGACTGTAAAGTTCATTTAAAAAAAAAAAAGAATGAGAACTCATCCAGGACAAGAGGAAAAGAGAGGAGCTCTGCAATGTTGTAGCTGCCATGAGGAAGGTGCTGCCAAAAAAGGACTGACCTCCACTACCAGCACTGCAATAAAGAAAAGACAACTGGGGTGGGGGGAGGTGCCCTTTCCACATGCTCTGCCCAGAATACCACTCTGCAAGGGCAACTAAGCCACAAAGCTGAAGAACACAGTTGTCCAGCTGACAGTGGAAACCAGCCCTCTAATAATCACTGGGCTGAGCAAATTAATCCTGGCCCAGTCCTATCCATCAGCTCCAAAGAGCTCTGGTTGTGTATGGGCCTGTGCACTGGAGATCACAAAAAGATGAAGTTTCTTTTGAAATGGTTTTCAGAGTAAGCCAAGTATATATGGAGGACAAGCCTTCTCCTGGAGGCAACTGATGCCTGAAGTATTGTGAAAGGTCCTCCATAACACCCTCCAAAAGAAAGCTGCCAACAGACAAATCAGGAAACCCTGGAGGATTAAGGTTATTAGCCAAGATCTGACCAACAATGAGTCAATCCTGACTAATCAATTCCTGGAAGGCTTGGACAATACCTGCCTGAGTCAAGGCCTCAATCGCTTGCCTGGGCTGATACAAAAATGTCTGTGAAACAAAGATCATTTCTCTGCTTGTCCAGGCTTTTTCAATTCCCTCATTCCCATGGCCAACCTACTATCCTCACTAACCCACTCCATTTTATGAACTAACTCGAGTTGACCCTCTCCTATCCTCAAGAATGGTTTCATCAATCATGTAATAGAAAAAATGTGGCACAAGTTTGCTGATTTTCAAGGTGATATAGGACAGCAAAGGAGAAACTCATGAGGACAGGACATTCAACTCTAAGGACCTGAGGTACGATGATGCTATTTTAAAAATCCATTCTAGTAGTGTTCAACAATACTAGCTATCTGAGGATGATGTAGGAGATTGAAAATTCAGTAACTGTTGATGATAGTAAACTCAACCTGAAGCTTCTTCCCATTAAAATGCATGCCCTGATCAGAAGCCATGATACAGAAGCACTCATAAGGAAGGACATTTTCTGTAATATCTTTGATACAATCTGCTGCGATAGTAGACTTACCTGGCAGAGTCCATGTCCTGAATCAACACTAACCAAAGTTAGGACAAAACTCTCATAAATAAGTATTTCTATGGCATTTTAAAGTCTACAAAGCATTTGACATATATGATCTCATTTCACCCTTAAAATAACCCTGTGAGGTGGGTGCTGTTATTATCTCCATTTTACAGATGTGGAAACAAAGAAGATCAATTAAGTGACTTGCCCAGGGTCACACAGCTCAAGTCTGAAAAAGGATTATCCCAAATCTTCCTGATTCCAAGTCCAAAGCTCTATTCACTATGCCATCTAGCTACCCTGAGATGGAGGAAGAGGGACACTCAGAGACAGGTCAAGAACCATAGAGAATCCCACCCTATTGAACTTTCAAAAGCAGATGCTCCACTGGGGATGAGGAAGATAGTTGAGCACTCCTTAGACTGGAATACCAGAGTGGGGACAGACCCAGTTTGTAATCTCTCCTTTTCTTCTAAGAGTATTAATTTAGTCAGGTCAGTGTGACATCTGATGGACAATAACATGCCCTAGAAACAACTAACCATACACAGTGTCATCAGCAAAATTCCTTCTTTGGTCCTGATCCAAAAGTGGAGAAATGGCTTATAATTATCCACGTCCATTCTCTCCAGGCTCTAAGTTCTGCCAAGTTCACAGCCTAGGCATCACCATCAGCTCCTCTTCCTCTCTCTCACCCCACAAATGCAAGCCCTATTGATTCTACCTTCACACCATCTTTCGCATACATTCCCTTCTCTCCTCTGACACTGCCAGCACCTTGGAGCAGGCACTCATCACCTCATACCTGGACTGCAATAGCCTGCTTGTGGATCTGCCCACACTACTCCATCCTCGACTCAGCTGTTAGCCCAGATCTGACCATGTCACCCTGCTATTCAATAAACTCCACTGGCTCCCTATCACTTCTAGGATCAAATATAAAATGCTCCAGCATGTAAAGCCCTTCATAAACTGGCCCCTTCCCACCTTTCTAGTCTTTTAACACCTTATTCCCACCCCAACCCCATGCACTCCTTGCTCCAATGATAAAATCTGCCATCCCTCTTACATATTTGATCCCCTCTCTCCTTTCCAAGCCACAGTAACTTGGGTGTTCATCCAATTAGAACCTTAGCTCTTGTATTAGGGGGACTCCTACCAATAGTACTTCCAATTTGGATGCAAATCCTGGTTGGCCCTGAAAGACCAGATGGGATGAGAGAAAGTCCAAGAGTCCAAAGCTCTGACAAGATATCCAGAATCTGAGTGGGTCAGAAGAACCTTCATTGCTTTGGTCAAAGATGTCCTGATAGAATTTTACTCACACCCAAAGGCTGACTATCAATCAATCATCTTGCTCACCTTATATTTCAAAAGCCATATCCAAACTCCTTACAGGAAAGAGTATCATCATCTTTCACCTACTTCCCATGACAATGGACACTGTGCCTTCTCCCATCCTTTTGAGAGTGTCTGTCTATGCAAACAGCTTCAATTGCTGGAACAGCTGCTAGGGCTGCCCCAATGCCCTGCTCAAACTTGATCAGCCTGTACAGTGGTGTGGTGGGAAAGGCCCATAGTTAAAACCTAACATCACTCAGGGATGGGACTGTGTCCAAAAGTTAGACTCTAATTTCACCTGAAATAGGGTGGTCATGGGGAATGAGGAAAGGCATAAAGCCAGTTCAACAAACCCTCCCTTGCCATCCCCCAGTGGTAAACTGGCTACAAATAGAATGCATCTCTGTGAAGTCAAGTATGCTGAACTTCCCATCTTAGCGAGAAATGAAAGTTACCCCTCTTTGAGGCCTCTACCCAATACAACTGTCCTTGAAGCAAGAGCAGATATTCAATAATCTCTCCAAGACTATTTCAAAGCAACTGACAAAAATTCTGAGTCACCTCCACTAGACCAGAGATATCAAACATGCTGCTGCAGTCCACTACTTTCATGATTGAGTTTAGAAACAGCTAAATTAATGGCACCTTCAGAAAACCAGATTTTCCCAAGTGTGGCACAAACCAGATTAAAATATCATTGGGAAATATTTAACAAAGTAAAAACTGTAACTGAGAAATACTTAACAAAGTAAATTAAAATACTGTAAAACACAGATAATATTACATTTTAAAATCAAGTCCACATGTGGCTCATAGGGATCCTTACACATGGTTTGGTGGCCCTGGTTTTGAGTCTGGCACCACTGTTTTCTAGACCACACTCTCATTAGCTACTGGGGTAATGATTCATTGGCCTTCATCAGCCCATCCATCCCCTGACTTCCCTATAGAACAAGTCCCTCCCAGGAGAGGCTCCAGACAATTTTCTCACCAGCTCAGATTCCCATTCCTCATCTTTATTACAGCTCTTACTTTCCTCTTTCTGATCTTGGTCAAGTTTAATCTAATGCTCTCCAGCTGAAACCTTTGAGTCAGAGATCACATCAGATATCTGCAGCATTTGTCCCTCCTCCATTTGCCTTTTTACAACCCCTCCTCATTCTTCTGGGTAAATAAAGGTCCTCAAAAATCACAAGCACCTTCACCCACCTCTATCTCTCATTATCTAATGTTCAAAGACAACTTTTCTTCATTTTCCTTATGCTGGCAATCCAGCTTTTCTAAAGAATAAGAACAAAGGAATATTTGATTTTTAACAAGACTACAGTCACACTGGGTGGCATTTCACCCACACAATCCTTCACCCATTTCAACAATGAAATTAATCAGAAAATCACTGCCAACAATCCATGCCAAATATACTGAGTCAGGCCTAGTTCAAGTGAACCACAAAAGGTAATAAAAAATGACATGATTAATAACAAAGAATAATAAAGAACCAATTCCTAAGTTTATATAAGATAGTAATTTAGATAAAATGGCTTCTTCCCTCCATCTCCGCATTCACCACAGCAACTGCCTTGATACTCAGTAAGGCAATCAACAAGCATTTAGGTCAGAAAGGCATTCCTACAGGTAAATGAGTGTTCTGCTAAAACATCTGCCACCAATGTCCCATTAATTTGGTCTTTCAGAGCTCAAACAGCAAGTAAGTCAAACAAATGAGGATTTTAAGAACAGCCTCCCCTCCCCTTTTAAAGGAAAACCTGCCCACCCCACACAAAAGAGGTGCTGGTCCTTCACCACCATTTTTGTGGTGGTAGAAACTCTGTTATCCTCCTTCAGTTAAAGCCTACAACCCATGAGGATCCATTTTTGTCAGTATGTATAAATTAGTAACCCTCAAGACAAACTCTCAAAATCAGGTCCCCAATCCAACCTTCCCTTCCTATATGCCTATGGGTTGACACATATCTGTCAAGAAGAATTATATAGTGTGGGAGAATTAATTCCTTTTCCATCAGAGAGAGCCCTGAAAGCATTATGTGGTGAGGTCCAACTGCCAACTATATTTTAAAAGTGACCCCAATAAGACAAGCCTTCTGGGCTACCCAGAAGCTCGGTGAGATCGGTCCTAAGTCTAGTGCTCCAGTCAGCTAAATTTCTAAATCAAGTTTAGAACCAGCTAAACTAATGCCTTCCACAGAAATCTAGATTATGAGGAATCCAGTGGTCTTCAGGACCATAATGAATTGTGTTTTAAATGTGTGGAGCTGGCAATTAATGACATCCAGCCAATACAGCAGGCAGCTAGAGACTGGAGACTCAAACAGTGCAACAGGAAGTGAAAGGTCAATGTGCAGGGACTGCAGAGACCTGAAATGCTTCCTCCCCTGCCCCTCCTCCACCACACATTCTTCTCTGACTTTCATGCTTTCATATCTTTTCTCTGACTCTACAATGAGTTTCTCAAAGGCAGTGACCAGTACCATAAAATTCTCTAAAGTGTAGTGGTTAGAACACTGGGTTTGGAGTCAGGAAGACCAGAGTTCAAATCTTGCCAGACACACTCATTACTAAGTTCCTTAATTGCTCCCATCTGCAAAATGAAGCTAATAACAGCGCCTGCCTCAGAGGGGTGATGTAAAAACATCATGTCCCCTAGGTAGTGGTGGTAGCAGATCTGCTCTAAAGCCCACGGTACACAGCTGCTACATAAAATATGTGGACTGTTGACTCAGTACCTTAGAATCTAAAAGCCTTAGAATTTAGGCTTAATATCTTAAAAACTCATGAAGTGTTGGGTCTCTCCAAATGATGCCATTCATATAAATGGAAAAATTAGACCAGTACAACAAAAATACAAATGTTCAACCACTTCAGTATTTCCAGTGTATACCTCTTTAGTCAGGTGCCTAAGACCAAAAGTCACACTTCTAAGAAAGTTAATTTAAAATTCTGCAGTAATTTAAAGTTCTGCAGTAATTCTTTAGATCAGAATGTGAACACACAGATATATGCATATACATACACATATACATACATACTCTCCTTCCATTAAACTTTGTGGCAATTACAAAATGGATCCCAACCCATTTACACAGGCAGGACGCAGACCCTCAAGTGATTTGACCTGAATGAATCCAAAGGTCCTTTTCTAGCTCTCAAAATTTTGCAAGTTCTAGGATATAACAAAAAACTTAATGTGAGGTCATCAAGACCATGTCCAAGAAGGTCTTTGAACAAAAGAACCTAAGCTCATTTGTCTTTATTTTCCTCAGTGCCAAGCATTACATTTGAACCGAGGCCCTCTACTAAATCCAGCCCTCTCTCTATTCCAAATACCATGCTGCCTCCCTGTAAAAGCCAAACAGCATTCAAGAAAGCAAATGCTTGTTAATTCTGTGATTCTGTGACAGCACCTCTTTAATATCCAATAAATTGGAAATTCTCTAAGTATACTGTGCAAACATCACCCTTAAACTGTTTCTCCTGGGTCTTCTTACTATAAAACATCTTGGGTAATATCTGCTACACATAGCAAAAATGGATGATCATCATAGCATAACTTTAATAATGCATAGAGTGCCTATGCACACAAGGCCCTGTGAGATCCCAGGGAAAAGACAAAGATCAGTCAAACAGGGCTCCTCCTCTGCTCATGAAGTGTACAATCTAGGAAAACTGGGCGAAGAAGCACCATCAAGATGGCTTTACCAAAACGCTAACTCCGAAATGAAGAAAACTGTTGGAGCTCAACCCAAATGCTTGTCAAATAATATGTTACTCAATAACCCTGATCAGAAAGGAAAGCTACACTGTAAACCACTGCCTTTCTTACTGCCCAGAACATTAAAATGCTCCTATTTGTGGTTGCTTTCAGAGTTCTTGAACAGAAAGTACTTTCATCACAACACTCTGGGATGGTAAATGCAGTTCTGATCCTGTCACACCTATTCAATAAACTCCACTGGCTCCCTAATACGTCCAGGATCAAAGCTTCAAATCCTCTGTTTGCCATTTAAAGGCCTTCACACCTTTCTCTTCATGACCTTTCCCAGTCTTCTATGAATGCTAGGATCCAGCTCTGGACTCTCCACCTGGCTTTCTCCCAGACCTAGAGAGTTCTCCCTCCTCACTTCTGCCTTCTGGCTTCCTTCAAACTCAGGGCCAAACACACTTTCTGCAGGAGCCTATTCCAGGCCCCCAAGTGGCTTGATTACCTTCCAGTGACACTAGAGATCCTATATGTGCAAAGTCATTTACATGGTGTTTTCTACATTAGTTGTGAAATTCTTAAAGATAGGATAATGGTTTTTGCCTTTTTTTGTCCCTGGGGTTTATCTTAATGTCTGGTATGTGATGGGCAGCTAGGCGGTACAGTGGATAGAGCACCAGTGCAGCAGTCAGGAGAACCTGAGTTCAAATCTCACCTCAGACACTTGACACTCACTAGCTGTGTGACCTTAGGCAAGTCACTTAACCCCAAATGCTTCATCCTGGGTCATCTCCAGTCATCCTGATGAATATCTGGTCACCGGATTCAGATGGCTCTGGAGGAGAAGTGAGGCTGGTGACCTGCACAGCCCTCCCTCACTCAGAACAAAGTCAAGTGCAAGTCATGTCATCATTCCTCTGATGGTATGGTCTTCTTCGGCAACAAAGGATGAACACACACCGGCACAATCTCCTGTTGCAAAGCCTGTTAAACTGTGACTGTAGTGGTCCATTTCAGGAGGGCTAGTGTGTAGTGTCTATGACCATCCTTAGTATTTCAATAAAGACGTTTTCTTTCTTAGAATTTTATAACTGCAATTGCCATCTTTCTTCTAGGAAACATAAATGAGCAGATATAGAGTTGTTTACTATTTAAGCTTTTCTCTTCTGCTAAGATCTTTGTGGATGGCTAGGCAGCACAGTGGAGAGAGTGCCTGACCTGGAGTCAAGAAGACCCATCTTCCTGAATTCAAATTCAGCCTCAGACGCTTACTAGTTTTGTGACCCTGGGCAAGTCACTTAACTCCATTTGCCTCAGTTTCCTCCTCTGTAAAATGAGCTGGGGAGGGGAATGGCAAACCACTCCAGTGTCTCTGCCAAGAAAACCCCAAATGGAGTTGGGACAGTCAGACATGACTGAAAAATAAGTTAACAACAAAATCTTTATATGCTGAAAGTTTATTCTCAAAAGTTATTTTCCTAAAGGAAATATGCAGTATTAGTGTAGTGGATAGAGAGCTGGAGCCAATAGCACCTGAGTTAGAGTCCTGCCTGACACATACTGGCCTGGCTGTGTGACCCTGAACAACCCACAGCCTCCCGACTTAATAAGACTATTAATTGCAGAGAAAGTAATGCAGACTTTGGTAAAAGGAGCTTCTTAATCTGGGAATTCACTAACCCAGTGAAATCAAAAGTCCCAACCCTGCCATCTCCCAAAAGACTGGAGTTACCATTCAAAAGGAGAATCACAAAGGAAAAACCCAGAAGCATCTTCCTAAGAGGATCTTTGATCCTCTCTGAAAACGGTGCCAGGTCACCACCCCAGTATTCAGCCACAGCAGCTAGCTAGTACACTAAGTTAATTGTTTCTTACTTTCTTCAATTTTCACCCCCTAAAACTAGTCAAGAAGGTTCCTTCTTTCCCAAATGTTCATACGTAAGTGTGTATTTTAAACTAAATAGTCCTTGCCATCATAGATCAGAGCCTCCACATTGCCTTGGTTTGCCAACCTGAAGTAAAGCAGAATATACACTCACTCTCTTCAACTAAAAAGATACCAATGGGCATATTTGGAATTAGAAGTGACAGTACCTTGCTCCCAATCAGTCACCACCATGGAACTCCCAAGAGAAGGGAGTAACTCAACAGATGTCAGAGATGAGACCTGTCCAAAAAGGAAAGGCTGTGAAGGTATCTTTGGAGAAGCCACACCAACACTTCATTCTGATGAACTGTTCCATCACCCCAATCTGGACAGAGATCTGAAGCCCCCCAGTATGGCTCTCCTATATTCCATCAGCTTTAAGGATTACTCTTTAATAAGTCTCTTTTGGACACAAGTTATATGCAGGAGCTTCCACGTGAAGATGCTGGCATATCGCATAATCACTCATTTGGAAAAGGAATTGAAATGAGTAAAAGAAATTGAATCTTCTCATTTTTTTAACTCCTCAAACTCATTCTCATTCTCAACTCAGTCCTCATTCCCATTGCTGCAGTGAGAGGCCCTAATTCACTAAATGTTCCTTCTAACTCTGAATCAATGATCTTGTACTTCATATAAAAGAAATGATTAAGGTAAGTGAAATTTCACTTTGTAAGTGAAATCATGACCTCCCATCACCAGCTGCTTACTGGATGTCTCAAAGGAGGTGAACCATAGACAGCTTGAACTCAAAACGTCCAAAACAGAAATCCTCATTATCCTGTCCAAATCCTGTCCCTTTTAGAACTCACTAACTATGAATGCAAGGCACCACCCATCTTCTCAGTCACTCTGGCTCTCATTGTTAGTTGGTCTTTAACCAAGGTTGTCTGCATGATGTCTCCCCTGTTAGAATCAAGCCTTTTGAAGGCAGGTTACCACCCTTCTTTGTAACCCCAACACAGTGCCTGGCACAGAGTAAGTATAAGACATGCTTGTTGACTTCACTTGAGGACCCAAGTAACATCCACTTCCTAACTTTTGAAATAATTACACAATTAACTATATGTTCATTTTGGAAACCAAAAGATAGTTTACACTAAGTTTAAATTGTTTTGAATAAATAATAGCTCATAGTTACATAACAGTTTACAAAGTATTTTGCACAAAGTTTCAGGGACCTAAATAAAACCTAACTCTAGAGTTACAAATCTAAATAAAATTAAGTGGTCATGAACCAAGCTAAAACCCAGGTCTCTAAAATTATATTTTCCAAAAATAACTATCTCCAGCAAAACACCACATGCTGAAAAACAAAAGAAAATCATTCAGCACAGCATGAATTTCCTAAATCACCAAGAGATCTCATGGCATCATAAGCTCTTTGAGGGCAAGTCTCTCAACACCTCTTGGGCATAAGTGCTTACTAAATCATGAATCAAAGCATGCCTCTGTTTCATATGAAATGGTTAGCATGTAACTGATTAGGCTCTCCATATACATTTCCTGAAAATACTAATAAGGAGGAGACTATTAAAAGTCACTTTTCTAATAAAAATGACAAATATGAGTTTAAAGAAAAACTTCAGGAATGATGGGATTTGTTCCATAAACATACCAGTGTCTTCACCTTCCCCCCGCTCCCCCACAGGGTTTTTTCTCAAGAGCATATTAGTTAGTAGTTTAATAAACTGACTGTGGAAAATTCTATTAGCCTACCAAAATACCAAGGTCAGTTTCTTCTTTGCTGCTTTTCCCTTAAACTTAAGAACTCATGCATTTTTGGCTACTTGTCACAAACTCTCAAAATTAGCATGTGGTTTCTTGCGGGGGTGTTGTTATTGTGTTCAAGTCTTGATAAAATTCAAAACGAGCTTTTCTTTCTAATGGTGGAGAACTCTCTGGAAATACTGAGTGACTGGTTAGAAAGGCCATGCGTACCAGGACAACAGGACTCACTCAAAGCTAGAGCAATCTCTTTATCTTTAGTCAGGCCAGGATTCCAAAGCTGAAAACCTTTTTATTTATAATCAGTGACAACATCAACCAAAAGACAGGCAGAAAGAAGGTGGGTAGACAATCTCATGAGGAAACTTTTCTCCTGAGCCTTTTAGCTAAAATTGAGCACTAAACTCACTAAGCCTGACACCAAGTTTCTGTGATGGACCAATCTTGAGTCTGCCAAGGGTTCAGAGGGCATCTAGTCTAACTGCCTGACTGTAAAGCATCTCTGAGGCCAACAAAGGGTAAGTCACTTGCACACAAGTGGGCCGAAAGTGTCGCAGGCGGGACCTCTGACCCAGGGACAGTGCTCTTTCCCACCAGACATCTCCTTGTATAAACCAACCAAGGAAAACAGAATATGTCGTTTCCAACCTGGAAAAAATTATAAGTATCTATACTTATAGAGATATATAAGACCACTTATACAGGTGATCTGAACTCAATGTACTTAACATGCAATTCTAAAATACTGATAATCTATTGAAATTTTCAAGTTAAAATCCTGAAACTCCCATGAAGAGAGTATTGGATTTGGAGACTGAGGGTTGGAATTCCCACTGAAAATGGCAGTTCTGTGGAATCAAGTCTCCAGATTAGGGGATTCAAAGACTCATTTGCGCCATTTACCGCCTAATTTGCTATAAGTTCCTTAGCTTGCCTCTTCTGTAAAACAAGGGGACTGGCCTGCACGGTCTCTAAGGTCCTTTCCAGATCTTCCTCTACGACTCTGTGGTCAGGTCAGACCTGGGGGGGAACAATTAGGATTCACTGGGTGAAACCATGGAAGCCAGGTGTAAGGCCTAGTAATCAGATGACCTGGATTCAGGTCTCTAACTGGCCACTTCCTGTGTGACCTGAGGCAAACCCTTCCAGGGGCAGCATGGCCAGCGCAGCCTGGGGCTTGGCCAAGATGAGTCCTCCAGCTCCAAGCTAGGGTCCTTTGCAGTCATCCGTTCTAGGAGGCTCTCTGCAGACCAGCCACTCCAGAAGCAGACAAGAAGGGAGATTCCCAGAGGCTGGGAAGTGGAGACACTAGGTGATCTGCCCAGGATTACAAGCAGGGGTAGGATGGCGGAGCTGGGATTCGAACCCAAACCCAGCGCCTAGGGAGTGCCTGACACTGGAGAAACACTCCCTGCCTCCGGGGAGCTTCGCTGGGATGGGCGACAACAGCGAGGGATGGGGGTGGGCGGACATGGGCAGAGGCCCTCCAAAGACGGGCCAGGAGGCGGGTAAGGGCCTTTTCTCACCGAGGAGCAGCAGGGATCTCGATGTGGAGGTTGGAGGAGGCAGAGCATCTGCTGGGTGGGAGGCGGCAGGTCCAGAGGGTCACGGGAGGTCAAGGGGAAGGGGTCAAGCAGGGTAGGACTTTGGGCAGGGGTCAAAGGAGATCAAAGGGAAGGCTGAGAAAGGCAGGGGTCAGGAGGTCGGGAGCTGGGGTCAGGCAGGGGTCAAGGGAAGGTCGGGAGCTGGGGTCAGGCAGGGGTCAAGGGACGGAGAGTAGGCGGGGAGGGGGTGTCGGCGGAGGAGGGGCTCCAGGAGGACGGGGCGGGCGGACGGGGAGGCTGCCCCGCTCCAGGCCGAGGGGGGGCGCTCCGGCTCTCACTCCTCCCCGGCTCCCCGGCTCGGCCCCGCCCCCGGCCCCCGGCCCGCGAGGCGCCCAGGCCCCGCCCCCGAGTCGTGGCCCCGCCCCCGGCCCCGCCCGCCCCGGCAGCCGTTAGTCTCGGCTGGGCCCCGGGGCCTCGGCCCCCGCGCGCCCCCCTCACCAGAGCAGCGCCCCGAGCCCGGGGGATCTCCGTCGCAGCGGCTCCGGCCCGCCCTCCTCCTCGACCCTTCCTCCTCCTCCTCCGGTGGCTCCCCCCGCCCGCCGGCTACCAGGGCTGCCCGCTAGCCATCGTCCCCGCTCCGCTGACTGACAGACAAGCCGGCCGAGGAGCCGCCACGGCCGCGAGCCGCTCTGACAGGCACGACCAGGAACCCGTCGCCGAGCAGCCAACCACCGCCGCTTCACGGAGACCCGGCCTATCGCCTTCCAGGAGGCGGGACCAGAACAACTTCTAGACCTATGGGGGCGTCCCATCGTTGGGTTTGGGGGCGGGGCCTAGAGGAGAGGCGGGAGCGCGAGCTGGGGGCGTGGTCTTCCTCTGGGGGCGGGCCAGACTGGAGAGGGAGGAAGTGATTGACGACTGGATCTGACGGGACGGGCTGGAAAGTGAAGTTGTCTAAATCCAGAGCTGGGCCCCCCGCGGGGAGGAGGCGGCTTGGCGAGCGCAAACTCACCTTAATCCCCAGGGACAAGAATGGGTTCCTAATCCCTTGATCTGGAAGCTCAGTCCCGGGCACTGCCCTTCTCAAGGACTTCATTCAGGCTCACCGATATAAAGTTCCCAAAGGAAGTAAAAGTCTGGAAACTGACAGGTGCCCCCGTTCCCACGACTGGGGGCGGGGCCAAAGGCGCAGGCCCCGGGGGGTCAGGGGAGCCCCGGGGGGTCAGGGGGAGCCCCGGAGCCCCGGGGGTCAGGGGGAGCCCCGGGGGGTCAGGGGGAGCCCCGGGGGGGTCAGGGGGAGCCCCGGGGTCGGGAGGAGCCCCGGCAGAACCCCCTGCACACGCCCAGTTCCCCCCCTGCGCCTCAGTTTCCAAAGGATGCCGGACACGTGCAGACCCCAGGAGCAGCTTTCACGTGCTGTTATGACCGACTCGGTCGCTCTGGGTTTAACGACGGACAAACTTCATGGAAAGGAGCTGATGGTGCGGCCTCGTGAGAGCAGCTGTCTCCAGCCTCCAAGCCCCTGGCCTGCCATGCTGGGCCAGGCACGCTTCTGAAGGCTGGCATCGAACTGCCGGGACACGCCAGGGAGCGCCTGCTTGGCAGCCTTCAGGCTCCGACTGCTACCTGGGGCTCTGGAGGAAGAGGCTGAGCAAGGCTTATCCAAGGTCCCACCGCCGGGTGCACAGGAGTCACCTCAGCTGTGCCGGGGCTAGGCTAAGCACGTGGGAAATGAAGGGGAAGGGGCGGCAAACCAACTGCCCCAGACACCTGTGTAAAAACAAAAAGTGCATACACAGAGCAAATGGGACGGAATCTCGGAGGAAAGGGACCCTGGAAAGACTTCTTGCAGGAGGTGGGATTGTGGCTGAGTCCTGAAAGAAGCCAGGAGATAAGGATCAGGAGGGAGAGCATTCTAGAAGTGGGTGACAGTGTGGGAGACAGGGATGGGTAGTAGGAGATGCAGCCAGGCCTGTGGGGCTGGACCATACACTATCTGGAGGCCCACCAAGTGCGGAAAGGATGGAAGTGGAGGAAGGGGCAGCGAGTGTGGAGAGGATGGCAGTGGAGGAAGGGGCAGCGAGTGTGGAGAGGATGGCAGTGGAGGAAGGGGCAGCGAGTGTGGAGAGGATGGAAGTGGGGGAAGGGGGCAGATTGAGAAGGGCTTGAGATACCAGACAGAGAATTTTGCATCTGGTCCTGAAGTCAATAGAGAGCCACTGGAGGCTACCGAGTAAAGGGCTGACATGGTCAGACCTTCACTTTAAGAAAATCACTTTGGCGGCTAAATGGATAATAGTAGTTGGGGAGAGAGGAGGCAAAGACCCACCAGCAGACCATTGTAGTAGTCCAGGCATGAAGTGATGAGGGCCTGTACCAGAGAGGTGGTGGTGTCCAAGGAGAGAAAGGGGGTGATGGAGAAACATTTCAAAGGTAAAACTGACAGAATTTGGCAATAAATTGGATATGTGGAGAGTGAGAAGTTGTAAAAGCAAGCACCCCAACATACAGAGGAGGGCCTGCTATACAGGTTCTTAGATCTGCTTTTCTGAAAGGAAAACAACAGGAGCCAACCACCACTTTAATCAAGCACATATGTCATTCACTTAGTTCAGGGGAAAAGTCAGCACCCTGAACTTGAGAGAAAATACAAAGAAATAATCAACAGACAGGGCTTCCAGCTGCCTAACCATAAGCAATACATACATCACAAATCAACAGACAGATGCAGCTGATCATATGTACATAGTTACCAGAGACAGAAGCACCAACGTCTGGGTTTTGGGGGGGAGGGGGGTTGCTCCTTAGCAGCTGCCCAGCTCTCATCTGGCCAAACAAACACTTCCAATGAGTAAGCCCCAAAGTGAAACCTCACCTCAGTATATTTACATTTTTCAGAGCCATAGGGCATCACAACCCTTTAGAACCAGTGCCTCATTGGAAACTTAATAAAAAGTGTGGGCCTTCCAACAAATCTCCCCTAATCAAACTCCCCTTAATGGGCAGGCCCATTAATGGGAGGGGAAGATCTTTAATCTCATTAGTGTTACAGAAGTCAAG
Source organism: Notamacropus eugenii (assembly GCF_028372415.1). Lineage (NCBI taxonomy): Eukaryota > Metazoa > Chordata > Mammalia > Diprotodontia > Macropodidae > Notamacropus > Notamacropus eugenii. Next base: position 15,043,245 of record NC_092874.1, read on the forward strand.
GATGACCTAGGTTGGGAACATGGCTGATGGGCAGGCTAGTGGTCCCCTGAATGTCAAAAGGAAAGTTCAGAAGCAAAGGGGATTGATGGTGGGGGAGTTCAGTTTTGGACATGTTGAGTTTAAAATGTCTATGGGACGTTCAGTTTGAGAGGTCCAATAGGCAATTGCTGGTGAGGGAAGACTGGAGAACGCTGTATAATTTTCCTGAAAAAGAGTGAGACCATAACCAGTTTTTTAGATTACAAAATCATCTATTCAGAACTAGAAGATACCTTAATAAATTAGGGTATGTCACTACATCAGTTGGAATGAGTGTTCTCTGGATTTGAAGAGTTTAAAAAATGAGACGACAAATTTCTACTCATCGTGAGTTAGAGAGGCAAGGCTGAAGGTCAGGAGAGAGTTTAGGGCTGAACAAATAGATCTGAAAGTCTTTGGTATAAACACGATCATTGAATCCATGGGAGCTGATATCACCAAGTAAGATGGTGAGAAGAGAAGAGGGTCCTGAACAGAGCTTTAGGGAATAGCCAAGATTAGCCCGGTCAACCTGGACAAAGATCCAGCCAAAGAGTTTGAGAAGAAGAAAAAACATGAGAGCACATTATCACAAAAATCTATAGAAAAGAGAGTATTAAGGAGAAGAAGAACTCCACTGAGTGGATGCAGAGTAAGTCAGGTCTTCCTAAATCCAAGACCATTCTGCTATCCACTATCTTCACTGCCTCTCTCCAGATTTCATTCATGGGATCCCTAGACTTGTTCAAGGGTACACCATGACATTATACAGTGGCTTGTTCGAGGTTACACCATGGATATCACCTCTTTGGGTACAAGTAGAGGACTTCAATGTTCTGTAAAGCTGATGCAAGCAGGACTTTCACAATTCATATTTGTTAAATCAACCTGAAAAAGGAGACACTTGATCCTGTTTTTGGAAGACAGGTCTCACTTGATAGGATCAAAAATTTGTACTAGGAAGAGTACTTAGAAATCAAATACCTTCTCATTTTATAGATGAAGGAATTAAATTCTGGGGATGAAAAGTGACTCTTCTTGCACTTTGTAAACTTGGAGATTTTCTATAAATGTGAGTAATTCCTGATGCCCTCATTATTGGATAAATGTGAGTGACAGTGATCAGGAAGCCTCCATCCTGTGGTAAGCAGAAAGCCAGGCCAGGTCAAGCTGGAGTTTATGGGATAACCAAAATGTGGGGGGTGCCGGATGTTGTTTGAGGAACTGGTCCTTTGGTATAGTCTCTAAATACTGACATACATGTGTATTGTTACCCTATTAGAAAATGTTTTTTTTAAGACCCAGGCCAGTTTACTTGTGTGCTTGCATCCTCAGCCCTTATTTAGCATGGTACCAGCATCTACTAAGGGCTTAAGAAATACTTTTCAAATGATTCATTGGTTTTTGTCCTCAAATATTTTTTGGTATGAACAGAGTCTCAAAGGTCTAAGCCTAGACCTGGCATTATAGATAACCCCTAATCTTGAACCAAATGGATTTCTCCCATGAGAACACTCCTCAACCCAATTAGGATTATCATGACTGAAAGAAGAGGCAAATATTTGCAGGCTGATAGGCTAGTCAGATAGAGGGACTGGGAAGAATATCTTATCAGCATCATTAACACACTCGTCTAGTGGCCCTAGAAGCAGTACCAGCTTGGGTTCCAGTGTCCATGTAGCAAATACACACGTACGAATTGGTATAGGTGTGACAGACAGATAGACAAATATGTTTTGTGCGTAAAGGAGCATAGGATACAGAGCTTCATGGTCCCTTAAAGGTCATCTAGTGCAAACCCCACCCCACCCCTGTTTCAGAGATGAGGATACTGAGGCAGTGTGGCTCAGGGGATAGGGCACTGAACATGGAGTCAGGACGGCTGGATTCATCTCCTCAATCAGACATTTACTCACCTTGTGATCCTGGACTTCATAGCCCTGGGCCTCAGCTCCCTCACTCTCCCATGAGGGACTCAATGTCCTCGAAAGTCCCTTGTGGCTCTAAATCTGTGCTCTGTGATCACAGGTCAGGCGAGCAGTAAGTTCACCATCTCCTCTGACTCTAACATCAGTACACTTCCTACCGTTCGCAGGTGGATTTGGTCTTGCCTTCTTTTATTCAACAAATACGTGGCCTGTGTGCATAGGAAAACTACCTGTTGTGATGCTGGATGTAAATTAACAAATGTTTTCTCCTGCATGCTTAGAGTGGCATGTGTGCACCTGCAGAGATTTGCATGGCCTGCAATGATTTTTGCTGAAAGAAAGATGTAAGATGAGGCCTGTCTGATGGAAAGGACTCCACTTCCCAGTGTCTGGGTCTCAGAGGGACATTCCCGGGGCAGAAATCTCAGGAGACATGTGCTGGGGCACAGGAGATGTTTCATCACAGAAGGGAACAGAAAGATCAGAAGGCCAAGGCCAAAGGCAAAGGTGAAATGGGGCCTCTGGGGCCCTAGGAGCCTTGACAATCTGTCAGAGCTGGAGCAGAAGCTGTCCTTCTCCGCCAGGCCTGTGGGCACACAAGAGTCTACCCATTTGTGCAAGGGAAGCTGAGAAAGGTCTCAAGCTCAGAGACAACAAGGACAATGCAGAGAGAGCAGTGTCAGGAAGAGAAGCCAGGGACAAGGGCTCTGGAGGACAGGTCTGAAGCAGCAAGGCAGCATGCTGGATCTCAGAGGGCTAGACGTGGGGCCAGAAGAAGTCTGCTTTAGATCCTGCTGGGACCACGGGCAAATCACGTCACCTCTCTGTGGTTCAGTTTCCTTAAATGCAAAATGGTAATAACAGCTCCCACTTCACAGGTCTGTTATGAGGCTTAGATGATACAACAAAAGTAATGTTTTACAAACTGGAAAGTACTCCACGAAGACTTGCTGTGACTGGTGGTGGTGTTACTCTGAATCTTAAAGCAAGCCAGGCATTTAAGAGGCAGAGGCTGGGTGGGAGAGCTTCCAGGCATGAGAACAGCCAAGCCAGGCAAAAGCACGGAATGTCTTCTGTGAGAAAGTGCAAGAGTGGATGTTAGAGTGAATCCAGAAGAGAAGAAGGGGAAAGGACGGAAATACAGGAATAGGGCAGAGTAGGAAGAGTTTTAAATGCCCTAAAGAGGAGGTTACGTTTAATCTTGGAGGCAGTAGGGAGCCACTGGAGTTTGCTGAGGAGGGGAGTGACATGGTCAGACCCATTCTTTAGGAGCTGAGTGGACAATGAATTGTAGTGTGAATGAACTGAGGCAGGAAGACCAATGAGGAGGCTATTGTCATAGCTCAGATGAGAGGCGAGGAGGACCTCAGCTTGACAGACCACTCCAGCATGTTACATAACATTTAGAGCTCCCCAGGACTTAAGAGATTATAAAATTCAACCTTTTCATTTTACAGATGAGGAAACAAAAGCACAGAGAGGGGAAGTGACTTGCTCATATAATGGAAGGAAGGAAGGAAGGAAGGAAGGAAGGAAGGAAGGAAGGAAGGAAGGAAGGAAGGAAGGAAGGAAGGAAGGAAGGAAACACATTATTTTTTTCTAATTTATTTTTCTATTTTTAACATTCCTTTTTCAAAATTTTGAGTTCCAAATTCTCTCCCTCCAGTCTCTCCCCCACCCATTGAGAAAGGAAGCAATATAATATCAATTATACATGTGAAATCATGCAAAATAATATTTGCATATTAGCCATGTCAAAAGAAAAAACATGAAAAATAAAGTGAAAAAATTATACTTCAGTCTGCACTCAGACTCCATCAGTTCTCTCTCTCAAGGTGGATAGCAGTTTTCATCTTGGGTCCTTCAGAATTGTCTTAGATCATTGCCTTGATCAGAGTAAGCTAAGTCTTTCACAATTGATCATTGTTAAAATTTTGTTCTTACTGTAAACAATGTTCTCCTGGTTCTGCTCATTTCACTTTACATCAAACCATATAAGATTTGACAGACTTTTCTGAAGCCATCCTTCTCATCATTTATTATAGCAAAGTAGTATTCTGTCACCTTCATATACCACAACTTCTTCAGCCATTCTCCAGTTGATGGGCATCCCCCTCAGTTTCCAATTCTTTGCCACCACAAAAAAGAGAATATAAATATTTTTATACATATAAGTCCTTTTCTTTTGATCTCATTGAGATATAGACTTAATAGTGATATTGCTAGGTCAAAGGGTATGCACAGTTTTATAACCCTTTGGACATAGTTCCAAATTGTTCTCCAGAATGGTCAAATCAGTTCACAGCTCCACCAACAGTGCGTGGGTCTCCCAGTTTTTCCACATTCCTTCCAACATTTATCATTTTCCTTTTCTACCATGTTAGCCAATCGGATAGATATGAGATAATACCTTAGAGTTGTTTTCATTTACATTTCTCTACTCAGTAGTAATTTAGAGTATTTTTTTCATGAGACTATTGATAGTTTTGATTTCCCTTTTGAAAACTACCTGTTCATATTATTTGGCCATTTATCAGTTAGGGAATGGCTCTTATTTTTATAAATTTGGATCAGATGCCCATATATTTGATAGATGAGGCCTTTATCAGAGAAACTTGCTGTGAAAAATGTTTTCCTCTGTTTGTTGCTTTGCTTCTAATTTTGACTGCAGTGGTTTTGTTTGTTGGTTGGTTTTGTTTGGCTGCATTGGTTTTAATTTCACGTAATCAAAATTATCTATTTTGGTTTCCATGACTCTATTTTCTATTTAGCCATAAATTCATCCATTATCCTTAGAGCTAACAGGTAAATTTTCCATACTCCCCTAATTTATTTATTGCCTTTTATGTCTAAATCATGTATACATTTTAACCTTATATGATGTGAAATGTTGGTCTGTACTTAATTTCTGCCAAAATGCTTTCCAGTTTTCCCAGTAAGTTTTGTCAAATGGTGAATTCTTGCTTCCAAAGCTTGGATGTTTGGATTTATCAAACATGAGATTACTATGGACATTCACTACTGTGTATTATGTGCCTAACCTATTCCGCTGATCCACCACTCTATAACTTTCACAATACTAGATTGTTTTTATGATTACTGCTTTGTCATACAGTTCAAAATCTGGAAGTGCTAGCTAGACCACCTTACTTCACATTTTTTCTATTGATTCCTTTCATATTCTTGACCTTTTGCTATTCCAGATGAATTTTGTTATTGTTTTTTCTAGCTCTATAAATTAATTCTTTGGTAGTTTGATTGGTGTGGCACTAAATAAGCGAATTAATTTAGGTAGTCTTGTCATTTTTTATTATGCTGGCTCAGCCTACACATAAGCAATTAATATTTCTCCAGTTGTTTAGATCTGACTTTATTTTTGTGAAAAGTATTTTGGAATTGTATTCATATGGTTCCTGGGTTTGTCTTCATAGCCAAATTCCCAAGCCTTTTTTACTGTTTGTAGTTATTGTAAATAGAATTTCTCATGCTCTCTCTTCCTCCAGATATTATATAGAAATTGGTATTATATAGAAATGCTGGTGATTTATGTGGGTTTATTTTATATCCTTTAACTTTGCTAACATTATTAATTGTTTCAACTAGCTTTTTACTTGAATCTCTAGGGTTCTCTATGAAAAACCATCATATTGTCTGTAAAGAATAATAGGTTTGTCTCCTTGTTGCCTATTCTTATTTCTTATTGCTATAGCTAGCATTTCTTTTTTAAAATTTGTTTGTTTTTGGCTTTCAACATTCACCTCCATAAGCTTTTGAGTTCAATTTTCTCCCCCTCCCTCTTCCCCTCCCTCCCTAAGAAGGCATGCAATCTGGTATTGGCTCTACATATACATTCATATTAAACATACTTTCACATTATTCATGTTGCAAAGAAGTATTAGAACCAGTGGGAGGAACCACGAGAAAGAAAAAACAAAGCAAAACAACAAGAGAAAAAAAGAGAACAAGTACTGTTGCTTTGATCTGCATTCAGACTCTATTTCTCTGGATGTAGATAGCATTTTCCATCGTGAATCTTTTGGAGTTATCTTAGATCCTTGCGTTGTTGAGAAGAGCCAAGTCTGTGAAAGTCAGTCATCGCTCAACGTAGCTACTATTGTGTCCAGTGTTCTCCTGGTCCTGCTCCCTTCATTCTATAGCTAGCATTTCTAATACAACCTGGAATAATAGTGATGATAATGGACATTCTGGCTTCATTCCTGATCTTATAGGAAGGGTTCCATGTTATCCCCATTACAGAAAATGCTTAATGATAGTTTTAGACTGATACTGCTTATCATTTTAAGAAAGAACCTTTTTATTCTAGTGTTTTCAAGGGTATTTCATAGGAATGGGTATTGTATTTTGTCAAAAGCTTTTTCTCTACCCATTGATATAATCATATAATTTTTGTTGGTTCTGTTATTTATATGGTCCTGATAGTTTTCCTAATATTGAACCAGGCCTGCATTCCTGATATAAACCCTACCTGATCATAATATATGATCTTTATAATATATTGCTATAAACTCCTTGCTAACATTTTATTTAAAATTTTTGCATCAATATTCATTAGAGAAATTGGCCTAAAGTTTTCTTCATCTGTTTTTTCTCTCTCTGGTTTAGGTATCAAAATCATATTTATGTCATAAAAGGATTTTGACAGGACTCTTTCTTTGCCTATTTTTCCAAATAGTTTACATAGTATTGGAATTAGTTGTTATTTAAATGGTTGGTAGAATTCACTTGTAAATCCATCTGGTTCTGGGGATTTTTTCTTAGGGAGCTCATTGATGGGTTGTTCAATTTCTCTAAGAAAAGGTTATTCAAATATTCTATTACCTCTTCTGTTAATCTGGGCAATTTATATTTTTGTAAATATTCATTCGTTTCACTTAAATTGTCCATTTTTCTGGCATATAATATATTAAAAATAGTTCCTAATGATTGCTTTAATTTTATCTTCATTGATGGTGAATTCACTCTTTTCATATTTGACACTGGTAATTTAGGTATCTTTTTTAAAAATTTAATTAGTTTATTTGTTTTTAGCTTTCAACAATCACTTCTGTAAGTTTTAGATTTTCTCCCCCTGCTCCCCTCCTTACATAGGCTTTACACATACATTCTTATTAAACACATTTTCACATTAATCACGCTGCACAGAAGAATTAAAATGAATGGGAGAAACCATCAGAAAAAACAAAGCAAAACAAAAAACACAAGAGAAAATACTCAGCTTCATTCTGTGTTCTGATTCCATAGTTCTTTCTCTGGATGTGGATGGCATTTTGCCTCAAGAGTTCTTTAGGAATGCTTTAGGTCCTTGCATTGCTGTGAAGGGCTTAGTCTATCAGAAACAGTCCTTGAACACTGTGGTTGATACTGTATATAATGTTCTCCTGGTTCTGCTCACTTCATTCAACATCAGTTCATATAAGTCTTTCCAGGTTTCTCTGAAGTCTGACTATTCATGTTGTCTTACAGTACAATACCATTCCATTACATTCATATACCACAACTTGTTCAGCCATTCCCCAATGGATGGGCATCTGCTCGATTTTCAGTTGTTGGCCACCACAAAAAGAGTTGCTATAAATATTTTTGCACATGTGGGACCTTTTCTTATTTTTATGATCTCTTTGGGATACAGCCCTAGAAGCAATATTGCTGGGTCAAAGGGTATGCACATTTTTGTAGCCCTTTGGGCATAGTTCCAAATTACTCTCCAGAATGGTTGGATCAGCTCACAGCTCCACCAGCAAGGAATTAGTGTTCCAACTCTCCCATATCTTCTCCAACATTTATCATCTTCCTGTTTTATCATGTTAGCCAATCTGACAGATGTGAAGTGGTACCTCAAAGTTGTTTTGATTTGCATCTCTTTAATCAATAGTAATTTAGAGCATTTTTTTATATGACTATAGATAGCTTTAATTTCTTCCTCTGAAAACTGCCTGTTCATATCCTTTGACCATTTATCAACTGCGGAATGACTTGTATTCTTCTAAATTTGACTCAATTGTCTACATATTTTAGAAATGAGGCCTTTATCCCAGACACTAGTTGTAAAAATGCTTTCCCAGTTTTCTGTTTCCCTCCTAATCTTGGTTGCATTGGATTTGTTTGTGCAAAAACTTTTCAATTTAATGTAATCAAAATTATCCATTTTGTTCTTCATAATGTTTTCTGTCTCTTGTTTGGTGTCTTTTTTCTTTTAAATCAAATTAACTGATGGTTTTTCTGTTTTATTGTTTCCCCCTTATAAAACCAGTTCCTAGCTTTAATAATTAGTTTGATGAATTTTTTACTCTCAATTTTATTTACTCTACTTTGATGATGAGAATTTCCATTTTAGTGTTTAATTAGGGGTTTTTAAGTTGTTCTTTTTCTAGTTTTTTTAGTTGTATACCCAATTCATTGATCAATTCTTTCTCTCTTTTATTGATGTGCAAATTTAGAGATATATATTTTCCCCTAAGTACTGCTTTGACTACATCCCACAAATTTTGTAAGGTTGTCTCATTATTATCATTAGTTTTAATAAAATATTGTTTCTATTACGTGTTCCTTGACCCACTCATTCTTAAGGATCAGATTATATAGTTTACAATCAATTTTTTATCAATGCTTCTACAGCCCTTTATTGAATGTAATTTTTATTGAATTATGGTCAGAAAAGAGTGCATTTAATATTTCTCATTTTCTGCACTTCTTTGTGAGGTTTTTAATGCCCTAATAAATGGTCAGTTTTTTCTAAAGGTGCCATATACAGCTGAGAAAAAGGTATATTCTTTTCTATTCCCATTCAATTTTCTCCAGAGGTTTATCATATCTAATTTTTCTAAAAATCCTTTTCATCTCTTTAATTTCTTTCTTGTTTATTTCGTGGTTAGATGTATCTAACTCTGAGAGTGGAAAGTTGAGGTACTCTACTAGTATAACTTTACTTTCTTTTTATTCCTATAACTCATTTAAAACTTTCTATAAAATTTGGATGCTATGCCATTTGGTGTGTATATCTTTAGTGTTTATATTACTTCATCGTTTATGGTGCTTTTTAGCAAAATGTAGTTGCCTTGATTATCTCTTTTAACTAGATCTATTTTTGCTTTTGTTTTGCCTGAGATTATGATTGCTACTTCTGCCTTTCTTATTTCAGCTAAAGCATAATAGAGTCTGTTACAGCCTCTTATTTTAACTCTGTGTACATGTCTTTCTGTTTCAAGTATGAGTCTTATAAAGAACATACTGTAGGATTCTGGTTTCTAATCCATTGTGCTATCTGCTTCCATTTTATGGATGATTTTATCCCATTCACATTCACTGTTATAATTTCTAACTGTATATTTACCTCTATCCTATTTTCTTGTTTATTCTCCTCTCTCTTTTTTACTTTCTGCCTCACAGTCTGTTTTGTTTCTTACCACTGACTCCTTTAATCTGTCCTCCCTCTTACCACTTCTCTTTTCTCTTATCCCCCTTTCCCCTCCTACTTCCCTGTTTGGTAAGATAGACTTCTATTATCTATTCATACATATTTTCCCTCTTTGAACCAGTTCAGATGAGAGTGAGGTTCAAGCATTGTTCCCCATTTTCCATTCCATTATAAAAGCTCATCCTTATGCTTCTCTTTTATGGGACAATTTTCCCTATTCTTTCTCTCCCTCTTCCTAGTACTTCTCTATTTCTCACCCTTCCACTTTTTTTTTGAGATCATCCCAACATAATTGGTTTATACTTGTGCTCTCTTTGTAGACTTCTTCTAACTGCTCTGATAATGAAAAAGTTCTTAGAAGTTACGTGTATCAAGTTCCCGTAAATAGAAATGTGAACAGTTTAACTTTATTGAGTCCCTTATAGTATCTCTTTCACTGTTAACCTTTTATGCTTCTCGAGTTATATATCTGAAAGACAAATTTTCTATTTATGTGTGTTCTTTTCATTTGAATGCTTAGAAGTCCTCTATTTAGTTAAATATCCATTTCCCCCTAAAGGATTATACACAGTTTTGCTGGGCAGGTCATTCTTGATTGTAATCCTAGCTCCTTTGCTTTCTGGAACATGACATTCCAAGTGCTCCATTCATTTAATGTGGTAACTGCTAAATCTTGTATGATTCTGACTGTTACTCCATAGTATTCGAATGGGTTTTTTTTTCTGGCTGCTTTCAGCATTTTCTCTTTGACTTGGGAGCTCTGGAATTTGGATAAAATATTCCTGGGAGTTTTCATTTTGGGATCTCTTTCCATGTCCATTTTCCCCTCTGGTTCTAGCATAGCATGTTATGTTATGTTAGAACATGGTTTTCCTTTATAATTTCTGGAAATATGGTATCTAGGCTCTTTTTTTATCATGGCTTTCAGATAGCTAAATAATTCTTAAATTCTCTCTTTCCATAAGATACGATATTTCACAAGATAAGTACACAAGATATTTCACATTTTCTTTTATTTTTTTCATTCTTTTGACTTTACTTTTATTGCTTTTTGTTGTCTCATGGAATCGTTAGCTTCCACTTGCCCAATTACAATTTTTAAGGATTTTTTTCAGTGAGCTTTTGTACCTCTTTTTTTTTTCATCTGGCTATCTCTGATTTTTTAAATTATTTTCATCAGTGAAATTTTTTGTACTTCTTTTACCATTTGGCCAATTCTAGTTTTTAAGATATTATTTTCTTTGGTACTTTTGGTGCCTCTTTTTACCAAACTATTGTCTTTTCTTAATTTTCTCATGTTGTCCTCATGTCATTCCCCAATTTTCCTCCACTCTTATTTGATATTTAAAATTATTTTTTTGCTGTCTCTTTAGCGCTTTCAGAAATTCCTATTGGATTTGTTCCAATTTGCAAATATTTTTTAGACTTTGCTTGTAACTGTTTATCACATTATTGTTTTCTTCTGAGTTTATATCTTGAGCTTCCTGTCATTACAGTAGCTTTTTATGGTCAGGTTCTTTTTTGTGTGTTTGCTCATTTTCCAGCCTATTTCTTGACTTTGAACTTTATGTTAAAGTTAGATTCAACTTACCTCAAGGTAGGTGAGATTCTGTCCCAAATTTCAGGATTTTTCATGCCATTGTTGTCAGAGCTAACTCTAGGAGCTTGAAAGACTTTTGGTGTTTCCAAGGTGGTATGATCAAGGAGAGTTGTGGTTACAGAACTGGTCCTTCCTTAAGAAGCACCCCAATCGCTTACAACTGTAAATGCTAGGCACTTTACAAGTATTATCTCATTTGATCCTCACAAGAACCCTGCAAGGTAGGTGTTGTTATTATGTCCATTTTGCATATGGAGAAACTAAAGCAGACAGAGATTAAGTAATTTGTCAGAATCAGTCAGCTAGTAAAAGGCTAGATTTGAACTCAAGTCTTCCTGACTTCAAGTCTAGAGCTCTATTCACTGGATCACCTAGCATCCAATAATAATAGCACCATACAATGCTAATCATTGCATCATATACACTTTACAAACCTTAAAGTGCTATAGATCATGGATCCATTGAATTATTGCTAAAGGAGAAAATATAGTAAGCAGAGTTTGTTCCTTCAGAAAGTTTATGACCTAGTAGGGGAGGTTAAGAATACACACACATACACACACACACATGTCACTTACATGCAAAAAAGAACATAGAATGTCATCATCAGAAAAGACCTCAACGGCCATCAAATCCAACTACTGCTGGAATGAAAATACAGCCAACAAGGCTGTGAACTTGGAAGTCCTCTAGTGACCCATTTCACTTGTAGATAGCTCTGAACGTTGGGAAAATTATCTTTCCCTCAAGTCTAAATGGGTTTCTTTGAACTTTCCACTCTAATTCTGCCTTCTGGGACCAAAGAGACCCAATCAAATCTGTTTTCCATATGATAGCCTTTTGAATGCTTAAAGAGAGCTTTGATATCCTCTGAAATCCTCTCTTCTGTAAGCTGAGTAGTTCAGGTTGCTTTGATCCCCAAACTGCATAAATACAAGGCCCTCCATGGTAATCAATCAATTAACAAACATTTGTCCAGTGACTGATATGTCCCAGGCACTCTGCTAAGTTCTAGAAATATGAAGACAAAAGTGAAACAGCAGCTACCCTCAAGGACATCACCTTCTACATTTTCTCAGAAGAGACAACATATGTGTCTATGTAATATATCCATATATATACACACACATGCACACACATGCATATATATGCATATGCATATACATATATATATATATACGTATTCAGAATACAAGTAAAATAAATACAAAGCGATTTGAGGAGGGAAGGGGATGGGGAAAGACTTCATATAGAAGGTGGTCTTGAAGGACACTAGGAATTCCAAAGGTGGAGGTGAGGAAAGAGTCCGTTCCAGACATGGTGATAGGAGTGCCAATGCAGAGATACAAGAGATGGAGGACTGTGTGAGGAATGGCAAGACAAGTTTGACTGGACAATGGAGTCCAATAAAAGGACTAATGTATAAGAAGGCTTGAAAGGGAGATTGGGGCGAGGTTGGGAAGGCTTTAAAAGCCTAACAGAGGGCATTTATATTGTTTTTCCTTCAAGGGGGAGCTAATAGAATTCATTGAAGAGGGGAGTGAGTGGCTGTCAAGTACAAGAGGACACAATATAGCATGACAGAATGGACCAACCAACAAGTATGCCAATGGAACATCTACCACGTACAATCATGGTAGAGGCCTGAGTGTGTGGCAGTGGAGTAGGTCAGGGTCCACAACAGTATAAGAGCTCTCTGGACAGAGAGGAGCTAAATACCAGAAAAGCAAATCAATACTTACTAAGGGAAATAACAACACAAGATGGATGTAGCAGAGATGTCACTCTGCCAGACAGATAGAGCATCTTTCTGGGCCCCTCTGCCAACATGTACTGGCCACTGGGGCCCCTAGAAGAGCCACTGTTACCTCAGACTCTAAGAAGAACTCTATGCGTGACTTCAAACATTTTCACTATTAGCTAACTTTATATGGTGCCAGGTGCTGTGCTCATCATTTTACAATTATCTCTTTTGATCCTCATAACTCTGCAAGTTTATCTTGCTAGTGTTATCTGCTAATGTGATCCCCATTTTACAGTTGAGGAAACTGAGGGAAACAGAAATTAAGTGACTTGTTTAGGGTCACATAATAAAGTATCCAAGGCTAAATTTGAGCCCCATCCACTGGTTTGTATTGGGGCTTGAATCCATGTCTAAGAAGTTTGAAATTCATTATATAGAGAGGGTTTTGCCACAGAGGTGTTGGTCAATGAAATAGTGTTTGGGAAATATTAATTTTAAATAATTAAATTAATTAATTAATATTAATTTAATGTACTGCAGGCAGAATGGATTGGATTAGGGAAGAGACAAACTGTCTCTCCATCTCACTCTCTCTCTCTCTCTCTCTCTCTCTCTCTCTCTCTGTTAGTCTCTCTTTGTCTCTGATTTTATTTCTCTGTCTCTGGCACTGTCTTTCTCTGTCCCTGTCTCTCTCTGTCTCTGTCTGTCTGTCTTTCTCTCCATCTCCCTCTCTCTTTTATACAGTCCTTTTCTGCATAAAGACAAGAAGCAGTTCCACTATCTCTCTGACTTCACTTCCCATTTCACACTGATGAAGATTTGGGGGGTTGGAGGGTAACCAAAGCTGTTGTCCTCCCTCCCCCACCCCCAGGCAGAAATGAACCCAGAGATGAGCTGTAGCTGCCCATTATCATCAGCCTTCCAGCTCTTGAGCAGCTCATCTTGTTAAAACCCAGTTAAAATCCTTTAGCTTCACACTGTCATTAACTGTGAAGTAGAAGCATTTCTACTTTTAACAGTCCCTCAAAGGTGTTGTTTCTAAAGGTCAATGCTTTTAGTCTGACTTCTGGAAACCAGAACATTCCAAACCCCCTCTCCTTCCTGTAATAGGCCTTAACCTCTGTAGAAGAAGGTCTACTACAAATTGCCCAGATTAACAGAAGAGGAAACAGAATACTTAAATAACTCCATCTTAGAAAAAGAAATTGAACAAGCCATCAATGAGCTCCCTAAGAAAAAATCCCCAGGACCAGATGGATTCACCAAACATTTAAAGAACAATGAATTCCAATACTATATAAACTATTTGGAAAAATAGTCAAAGAACTCCTACCAAATTCCATTTAGGACACAAATATGATTGTGATACCTAAGCCAAGGAGAGTAAAATAGAGAAAGAAAACTATAGACCAATATTCTTGATGAATATTGCCACAAAAATTGTATGTAAAATACTAGCAGATTATACCAATATATCACAAAGATCACATACTATAACCAGGTAGGATTTATATGAGGAACCCAGGGTTGGTTCAATATTAGGAAAACTATTAGCATAATTGACCATATCAATAAAAAAAACAACAATCATACAATTATCTCAGTAGATGCAGAAAAGACTTTTGACAAAATATAACACTCATTCCCATTTAAAACTCTAGAAAGCACAAGAATAAATGGACCTTTCTTTAAAATGATTATTATCTATCTAAAACTATCAGTATGCATTATCTGTAATGGAGATAAACTACAAACTTTCCTAATATGAACAGAAGTGAAACAAGGATGCCCATTATCACCACTATTATTCAATATTGTACTAGAAATATAGCTATAGTAATAAGACAAGAAAAAGAAATTGAAGTAATTCAGATAGATAAGGAGGAAGTAAAACAATCATTCTTTGCAGACGATGTGATAATATAAGAGAATCAACTCAAAATTAATTGAAATAATTAATAACTTCAGCAAAGTTGCAGGATATAAAATAAAGTCAAATAAATCATTAACATGTCTACATAGTACCAACAAAACTTAGCAGGAAGAAATAGAAAGAGAAATTCCATTTAAAATAACTACAGACAATATAAAATACTTGGGCATCTACATGCCAAGACAAAGTCAGGAACTATATGAACACAATTGCAAAACACTTTTTCACAGAAATAAAGGCAGATCTAAACAGGTGGAGAAATGTTAATTATTCATGAGTAGGCCAAGTCAATAGAATAAAAATAACTAGTACTTAATTTACTTTTTCAGTGCCATTCCAATCAGACTACCAAAGAATTATTCTGTACAACTAGGAAAAAAAAGAATGACAAAATTCATATGAAACAACAAAAGATCAAGAATATCAAAGGAAACAATGAAAAAAGTGTGAAGGAAGGTGACCAGATCTCAAACTGTACTACAAAGTGGTAATTATCAAAGCAATCTGAAACTGGCTACAAAACAGAGTAGTGGATCAGTGGAATAGGTTAGGTGCACAATACACTATAGTAAATTGTCATAGTTACCTAGTGTTTGATAAACCCAAACATCCAAGATTTGGGGATATGAAATCACTATTTGACAAAAATTGCTGGGAAAATTGGAAACTAATTTAACAGAAGCTAGTAATAAACTAACATCTCACACCATATAACAAGATAAGGTAAAAATGGGTATAGAATTTAGACATAAGTGGTGATATCATAAACAAATAAGAGGAGTATGGAATAGTTTATCTATCAGATCTATGAACAAAGGAAGAATTTATGACCAAACCAGAGAAAGAAAGCATAATGAGAAGTAAAGTAGATAATTTTGATTACATTCGATTAAAAAAGGTTTTGCACAAACAAACCAATGAGATCAAGATTAGAGTGAAAGCAGGAAAGTAGGGCAGGAAATTTATAGCAAGTTTCCCTGATAATGGCCTCATTTCTCAAATACATATAGAAGTGAGTCAAATTTATAAGAATATAAGTCATTTCCCAACTGATAAATGATCAAAGGATATGAACAGGCAGTTTTCAGAAGATATTAAAGCTATCTATAGTTATATGAAAAAATTCTCTAAATTACTATTGATTGGAGAAATACAAACCACTCTGAGGCACACATCATACCTATCAGATTGGCTAACACGACAGAAGAGGAAAATGACAAATGTCGGAAGGGATGTACAACAATTGGGAGACCTAGGCACTGTTAGTGGAGCTGTAAATGAATCTTACCATTTTAGAGAGCAATTTGAAATGACATGCAAAAAGGCTATAAAACTGTGAATACCTAGCAACACCATTACTAGGTCTGTATTTTAAAGAGCTCAAAGGTAAAGGACCTATATGTATAAAAATATTTATACCCTCTCTTTTTGTGGTGCAAAGAATTGGAAATTGAAGAGATGCCCATCTATTGGGGAACGGCTGAAGAAGTCATGGTATATAATTGTAATGCAATACTATTGTGTTATAACAAATGATATGCATGATACTTTCAGAAAAACCTGGGAAGACTTACATGATCTGATGCAAAATGAAGTGAGCAGAACCAGGAGAAAGAATATTGTATACAGTACTAGCAAGATTGTAATGATGATCAACTGTGATTGACTTAATTACTCTGATCAATACAATAGTCCAAGACAGTGCCAAAGGACTTATAATGAAAAATGCGATCCACTTCCAGAGAAAGAACTGGTGAAGTCTGAATGTAGATTGAAACATAATTTTTCACTTTACTTTTCTTGGGGTTTTTTTGCAACATGAAACATTTCCTAATATGGAAATATGTTTTCATGATTTCACATATATAATTAATATCATATTTTTTGATTTTACAATGGGAGGAGAATTTTGAACTCAAAAAGTTTTAATGAATGCTAAAAATAATAATAATAAATTCTAAATTAACTAGCTCTCCTCATTAAAAAAAAATGTACTTCCACTGTTGAAGCATATTTTCATTGAGTTTATCAAAAAAATAATCTTCCTTAATATCTATTAACATTTACATATTTTACCACTGATATTTAAATTCCCATACTTTTTAAAAAGATATATGCTATTTTAGCCTTAACATATTTTTCATCAAAATAACTAGCATGAGATGCAGTATTATGTAGGAGAGAGTATTAAGAAAGACCTGGATTCAAGTCCTACCATTAGCAGAATCCAGCTGCATAACCAATGGCCCCTAGCAGCTCTCTAAATTTGTAAGTCACAGAGATGGTGCCAACTTGCATTGAAAGAGAAAGTTTTCATACTAGGAGTTCTCTATTCCAATTAAACCACAGGTTGGGACCATGAACCAAACAGATCAACATGCTTAGTAGTGGCACACAGCTTGGTAAGACCTCTTCGTTCTGAGAAAAAGCCGAAACTTATTTTGCCTAAAATGTTCAAAACTGAAAAAATCTCAACTCCCTCCTTACTATTTTACTATTAACAATGGTAACAACACAAAAATAATGAACCTCAGCTTTCACCAATAGGTTTTCCAAGGGCAGTGTTTTGGTTGGCAGATCTCAGCAGAAGACCTTCAAAATTGATTTTTGTAAGAAGGCCCTGACCAGGGACTGCAGATGTTGGCATACCCAGGGGCTGCAGATCCAGGATCTGTCTACAGCGGGCAAGAATTTACCCAGAAAGATACAAGACACAGGTACAAGCAAGATGTCTACCTCTCCTTGCCTTTTCTACCTTAACCTTAAATCAGTGACTCCAACTTCCTCTTTTTTTTTCATCAGAAAAGTGTATTTATGAACAGGCTTTAGATAGATAATGGTGAGACCTAGAGATTCCAACCTACCTGTCCAGGCCCACCAAGGACTTCTTCAAAAAGTACTGACTGATGAGGTCCCCCTCCTTTCACTCATTGACTTCAGTGTGGAATTTTCCATACTTGCCTTTTGAAAGCCAGATGAAAAGAAATGATTTGAGGAGTTACTCACTGTTATTGCAACCTGAATGAAGCTCCAGAACCAGATCTCTGACTAGGGTGGGGCAGCTAATACTTTTCCCCAGTGCACTGAATTTCATCCCTTACAGCACTTAGTGTCCTTCCTCAGCTAGAAATAACAGAACTCAGTGTCTAGTAAGCAAAAAATATTTGCTAAGATAGAAGATACCAGATGTCAGGTTGTGATGAGTTCCTTCCCTCTCTGGCCTCACCAGCAGCAGTTTCACATCAATATAGCAGTATCTGTAAATCCAAAGAATTTGTCAGTATCCTGCCCCACCCAACTGAAAGAGTATTTCCTGTTGTTTGTGAGAGGTGTGGTTTGTGGTACTTGTCCCAGACAGGAAAATTCATAGTTATGGTTCTGCCCACAACCACAGAAACCAATTGCCCCAAACTGTGGAGCCTCTGAAGAGTCAGAACAGTTTTGCATTGTTAGACATTTCCTTGCAGGAAACAAGAACTTTCATCCTTTTCAAACATCAAGCCTTCAGAGCTACCTAAGCCACCAGTAATGCAGTCTTCCAACTAGGGATGGAAGAGTTGTTGGTGTTCATTTGGTTTTCAGTCACGTCCAACAACACACACACACACACACACACACACACACACACACAGAGCCAGCCCTAGACTCTCTCTGAGCTCCAGACATATATCACTAACTAGCTTTTAGACATCTCAGACGGATGTCCCTGAGGGTGACCCAAATTCCAAATGTCCAAAACAGCATTTATCATCTTTCCTTCCAAATCTTTCCTCGTCCTGACCTCCCTATCACTGGCAAGGACACCAATGTGCTCTTTTTCTCTTAAGCTCACCATCTTACAGTCTCTCTCAATACTTCAATTACTCTTACCCCACATAGCAAAGCTGTTGTCAAATCTTCTAGTTTCTACCTTCACAAATCACATAGATAGATAGATACACATATACATACATATATAAAATCATATATATGATTTATGCTTATAATACATTTATGTGTATGTCTTTATATGCATGTATATTTATGTGTACGTATACACATGTGCATATAAAATAGAAATAAATTGTATAGAAATAGTAAACATAAATTATATGATATATAAATTATGTAGAGGTGATATACGTATGAAAATGATCTTTTTATATACATGTACTTTTACATATACATATATGTATGTGTAGAGATGTATATATATGTGAGTGTATATATGTGTGTGTTCATGTGTATGCACACATTAATGCATGTATATGTGTATATCCATTCTTTCCTCTTACACAGGATAGCGCATCAGGCCTTGAGTCAGGAAAACTAGAGTTCAAATCTGGCCTCAGACACGTCCTAGCTGTAGGACCCTGAATAAGTCACTTAACCTGTTTGGCTAAGTCTCCTCGACTGTAAAATGAGGACACTAAGAACACCTGTCCTCCAGGGTTGTTGTGGGGATCAAATGAGATAATAACTGGAAAAAGTTTAGCACAAGTCCTAGCACCTAGTAAGCGCTATAGAAATGTTACCCGTCATTGTCATCATCACCCAAATCTGGGCCTTCATCACCTCTGGCCTAGACTACTGCAAGAACCTGATTGGGTTGCCACAGGAAGAGAGAAGTACCTAGTCTCGAGATCCTCCCACTCCACTACATCCTACACGCAGATGCCAAAGTAATTTTCCTAACATGGAAATTTGATCAGGTCGCACCCCCCCACACATAAGCAATAAGTGCCAGCGATTGCCTATCCCCTCCAGGATCAAATGTAAAGTCTTCTGTTGGCATTTCAGAACATGGCCCATTCCTGCCTTTCTTGTCTTCTTCCACATTTTTCACCTCCACGTACTCTGTGATTCAGCCTCACTGACCTGCTTAGTTCCTGGAACACCACTCTTTATCTCCCACTCCCATGCCTTTGCATCGACTGTGCCCCATGCCTGGAATGCTCTAGCTGCTTCCCTCCATCTCTTACATTCTGTGACTTCCTTCAAGACTCAAGCTAAGTCAACACTTATTAATTAAGCCCCTGCCATATATCAAACACCACGCTAAGTACTGGAGATACAAAGGAAGGCAAAACTGAAAACAAAACTGATTCCTGCTCTCAGAGAGCTCACAGTCTGATGGGGGAGGGGGATAAAATGCAAACAGCTGTGGACATCTAAGATACATATGTGATAAATGGAAGCTCACCTCCCAAGGAAGGCATTGAAGTTAAAAATGATGGGGAACAGCTTCTTGCAGAAGAAGTGGAAACTTGGAAGAAGGTAGGGAAGCCAGAGGTGAAGATGAAGGGGGAGAGAGGTCCAACCATAGAAGCAGCAGGTGAAAATAATGAAGTCTGGAAATGGGGCAGTTTGTGTGAGGTTCAGCAAGGAGCTCACTGTCGCACAAAGATGAGCAAGATGGAGGAAGATTAGGAAAGGGCCAGGTTCCACAGGGCTCAGATGCCAGAGGATTTGCCATGTGGTCCTGGGGGTAATAGGGAGCCAAGAGGGGTGCCAGGGTCAGACTTTAAGCAGACCAATTTGGCAGCTGTGCCACAGGAAGAGAGAGGTACCCACTCCTCAAATCCTACCATCTACAGGTCTTTCCTAATCTCCCAGCTAACACCTGAGATTAGCTTTACACTGTCTATGTCTTATACATGGGAAGTTATTTTCGTATTATTTTTTCCACTAGAACATGAGCTTTTTAGGACAGGAGTTGGTTGGTTGGTTGGTTGGCTGGATAGCTTTTTGCTTTTCTTTGTATCCCTAGCATTAAGCTCTGTGCTTGGCACGTAGTAAGCATTTAACAAGTACTTGTTGACTGACTGAACTACAGTTTCCTAGTGAGTAGGGGAAAGAAGAAAAAGACATGTAAGTAGAGGGCCATCGCTAACCATGCTCCTACGGAATGCATGATCTTTAACGTCAGAGAGATCCACCAGGTGCAGAGCAAGAGTCGGAAAGATGAGCTTGCCTTCTCCCTGCAAGGGTCCCTAACTCTTCCTTCCTCTACCAGGGAGCCATTTGGGCATTTGATTCTATTTAGCTCTTCCTTGGATCACGTCATATGTTTTTCTTTCATTTTAGTATCTACTTCTTAACTAACATATCTCATTTTAGTCTATGGGTTAACCTCCATCAACATCTTCTTTAGGTGCTCCTAAATACAAATATGTGCAGCTATTGTCATCCCAGCTAGACTGGAAGTATCCTGAGGGTAGAAGTCCTGTCATACAACTTTTTTTTCACATTCCTACAGAGGAATTCTTCTTAAGCATATAGCAGGCATTCAATAAAATCAAGTTAACAGAATATGAGTTTGTGATGGGCAAACTCATTTTAGCTAGGAGAGAGGTGAGAGGATGCAGGGTTTATATTCAGTTTATCATAACCTCAATTCAGCAAAGCTCTGGTTAGTTACAATGGTCACTGGGAGTTCCATTCCAGTGTCAAAATTAAAGGCCAAATCCCTCTGCTCTGCAGATGACTGATTAGCTTTTAAGAGAATATACTTTGTGAGGGGGTTTCTTTGGGAGTTTATTGGAAAGTGCTTTGTTACAACAAAGTGTGTCAGTATATTTTTAAAAATAAAACGAAGATGCCTGAGTTGTCTAGAAGAGATAGCCCATCTGCTTAGTGTCTTTTGTGAGACTTTGGCTAAGAGAGGTCCCTTTAGGCAAATTCTTCTATTTTCTTATTTTGTCATCATTGGCTTAGTCACCATCACCACGCCTGAATTTTTAATTCCAGAAAAATCCAATGAGGCAGCAAAAAAAAAAGCTAAGAGAGCATAGCCTGCAAACTCTGTTCTGGATTGGAGACAGCTTGCTTTCAATTCCTGAAACAACTCTTGAACGGGTCATTAGAGACAGTTGACAAATATCTAAAGAGAGAGATGGCAATTCCAGAGTCAGCCTGACTTTATCTGGAACAGGTCACACCAGACTAAGCTCATTTCCTTTTGTGAAAGGATAACCAAACTAATCAGTGAGGGAAATGCTGCGGATAGAAATAATATTTGTAAGAGTAATTGGATGGTGCTGGCCACGTAGCAGATGCATAGTAAATGCTTGCTTCCTTCATTCCTTCCTTTACCTAGATTTCACCGAAGTGCTCGATCAAACATCTAATGCTGTACTTGCGAAGAAGATGGAGAAGCATGGGTCAACCAAGAAAACAATTAGAGAGATTTAGAACCTATTACACAGACAGACCCAAGGAGTAGATGTTAACAATCAAAATGGTGGGAAGTCTCTAATGGAGTGTCCTAGGGATCTGCTCAGATCAATCAGATCAGTGACTTGAGTTGAGGCAGAAAGGACATACTCAGAAAACTTGCAGGTGAAAGAGTTCAGAGGAAGAACTAATATGGCGGGCGACAGTCAACGTTTTATCAGGCTAGAGCATTGAGCTGGATGGAACACAAAATTCGGTGTAAAGTCATATCATTGGGTATAAAAGTCACTTTCATCAATACAAGATGAGGAAGGCACAATTATTTACCCTATGTTCTGGGAAAGATGTGGGTGGTTTTAACAGCCCAGAACCTCTATTTGGGTCAGTGGTGTATGTGGAAGCCATGAAAACTTATGCACTCTTAGATTACATTAAGCAGGATCGGAGCTTCTAGGAATAGGTGGATCATCTCACTCTCCCCTCCCCTCACCACCCCTTATCCAGACCACTGGGTTCAGTTCTGGGATCAAGAGACATCAATGAACTAGAGAGTGTTCAGACAACCAGGACGATCAAGAGCCTTTAGAACTATGGTTTTATGAAATATCTCAGAATGAACCCGCCCCTCTGGGTGCTGGGGCACAGGCATACACTGACACCACATGCAGGGGGCAGCCTTTGAGCCAAGCCTTGAAGGGAGCCAAGGGTTCCAGTCAATGACAGTGAAGAGGGAGTGAGGGCCAGGCATGGGGGCCAGTCAGTGAAAGTCATCTAGAGTGGATCCCAAGGAGGCCAGCTGCCTTCCTGCTCCCACTGCCCACGAAGTGGCAATCTCCCTCATGGGAGCCCCACAGACTGTAAGGGCCATCCCCTATCCTTTACAGACCAGGAGTCTAAGGGCCTGAGGAGGGTAGTGACTTGTATTACAATTCTAGTACTAATTAAGCATCTATGATATATAAGGTCCTGAACTCAGACTGGGGATTGAAAGATGAAAATCCACATAGTCCCTGCCCCCAGCATGGAAAGAGGGAGAAGGGGAAGGAGAGGGAGAGGGGATATGCCATGTAACCAGAATAGCATCATGCAAAGTAGTCTGGGAAAGGGCCAAAGAAGGAAGCACTCACTGAGCTTTAGGGAAATGGGAGGTGGGGAAAACTCCCCTCAACAAAGGGGGAGCAAAGGAAACCTCAGGAAGAAGATGAGCCTTGAAAGAAGGGAAGTATTATAGAAAGCAAAGATAAAGGAGGGTCTTCCAAGCATGAGGAGAACAGGCAGTCCTCTCCAGCTGGAGAACTGAGGGCATGAAAGGGAGATGTGGGGAAGGAGGTCACATAGATAGCCTGAACCCAGCCTGGGGAGGGTCTTAAACACTAAGCTAAGGAGTTTGGAACATATCCTTGAGGCGATAGGGAATCTTAGAGGTTTCTGAGCAGAGAAGAGACCTGTGAATCAGGAAGGTGGTTTTGTCAGCCATGTGAGGGATGAACTAGACATAGCATGATAGGATGCCTGAAGACCAGATGGGAAGTGATTGTGATAGTACAAGCCGTGAGTCTACAAATCTGGGCTAGAGCAAGGTATTAGGGTTCACCCAAAGGGGTCACATCTCCAATCACCTGCTTCATCTTGCCATTTCTACATCCAGTCAAGATTTTGTTAAGAATCTATAAGTCTACATTTCACCCCTTCTTTCTACCCTCACTAAACCGTAGTTAAAATCTTCAGCACCTGCCACTTGGACTACTTGCCTCAAGCCACATGCAGCCTCAAGGGCCACACTTGAGGGCCTACAGGGCCATATGTGGCCTCAAGGTTGAAGGTTCCCCACCCCTATCTCCCTCTACACAGTTGCCTGAGTGATTTTCCCAATGTACAGATAGGAGCATAAACGATGGTGGTTCCCTGTTGCCTCTGAGATCCAAAATTGTTTTATCCTTATCTTGCTCTTTTTAATGTCTCTTTTATGTTTTACAATGTCCATCCTTATTAGCACAGTGGCACATGGACATCCTTTATAAGTAAGGAAATATATACATCTGAAGGGAGGGGTCCACGCTTAGAAACATTCTGCACTTCACAATCAAAGAATGTGGAGACCCCTGATCCAGGAGAGAGAGAGAATGAGGGTCGAAGAAAGGAAAGCCAATGAGAAATGGCACCCAGGGCAGGACTGGTCAGCTCAAGGCTAAAGGAAGAGCGAGGAGGATGGGATGGGAGGGAAGCAAATGACCCTAAGGTCTGGGGCCTGGAGGGTTAGGAGGGCAGTGGTATTCTCCAACAAGATAAATAATTGGGAGGAGGAGTGAGTTTGGGCCTCAAATACTTAACTAGTTGTGTGATTCTAGGCATATCCTTAATGTTTCTGAGCACCGGGTTTCCTCATGCCTACCACTGGTAGCAGCGGGCTTGGAGTCCGGAAGACCAGAGTTCAAATCTGGCCTTGGACACTTACTACAGCTACATGACCCTAAGCAAGTCAGTTACCTCATTTGTCTCAGTTTCTTCAACTGTAAAATGGGGAGAAATATAAATTAAACAGGAGAAAAGAGGGAAGGCAGACAGGCATTCCTGGCAGAGGAAACACCAAAGCAAAAGCTTGGAGGCATGGGGGTGCAGGGCATATTTAGTTGACAAAAACCGGTTCAATTTATCTGGAGTAGAGGTGTCAAACTCATCTGGTCCACAACATCCTCAAGTGAAACCTAAACTAGGTCAAATTATAATAGGAAAATGTTTAACAAAATAAGTAAAAATACAATATGATATAGGTAATGTTAACCTGTAATTTTCTAAGTTATATGTGCCAGGCAGGATCTGTTTCTATGTGAGTTTGCCATCATTGGTATAAAGCACACAGTATGTAGAGTCTGGTGGAGAGAAGAGAAGACTAGAAAGGGAAAAAGAGGGATGAAACAGATTGAATGCCAAGCAGAAGAGTCTGGCCTGTGCTCACAGAGCTGGAGGGATTCCCCAGAGGTTGTTTTGGGTTTTTAGCAGAGAATTGACATGACTCCTGCGCTGATTGCTTCAGACAGTCCCATTTCCTTCAAGAAGTAGCTCAGATGCTACATCTTCTGCTAGGCTTGTCCTGACCCTGAATTTCAAGTGCCCTCTTTGCCATCCCCCCACCCCAACAAATGACTTCTCTCCAACTGCCCATCTCAGACTCTTCCTTCTCTTCTCTGGACTCTTAACTGTTCCCTCCACATCTCCCCTCTTCCCTCTCCAATCCATCTTCCACATAGACCCCAATGGGATATGCTTTAAGCACAGATCTCTCATGTCATCACCAAAGTCTCACATTCTGCTTCCTTTCCAGATCTTCTAATTTCTATTCAGACGTATTCACTTATTTCCTATCCCTTGCAGACAATAGTTCACCTTCCCATGTCCATGCCTTTGCACTGGTAAATCTCCATCCTGGAAGACTCTCCCTCCCAACCTTCAGCTTTTAGAATTCCTGATTTTTCCTCTAAGACAATTCAAAGGAGGCTCTCCTAGGTCCCCATGGTTCCCTCTAGTGCTACCTTCTACCTCTTCTGCATTTATCTTGTCTATTCTAATTTATATTTGTTGCCTCCCTCATTGGAATGTAAGCTCCTAAGGAACAGAGATTGTTTTGTTTTCTTCCTTGCATCCCCAACACTTAGCACAGTGCCTGGCCTACAGTAGGTGCTTAATAAAACCTTGTTGGTTAATAATGTTTTCTCCAATAAAATATAAACTATGAAGGCAGTGATTACCTGTGTGACCTCTCTGGGCCTCAGTTTACTCTAGTTCAAAATCGGAGGTTTGGACAAAATAACACCTAGGGTCAGTTTCTAAATCTATGACTATTTTGTCTTTGATTGTTTTATTTTTTTTAAGAACCATTCTCAGCACATAGTAGTTGCTTAGAGAATACTTGTATAATGAATGAATGGGCAGAGCTATGAAAATACAAGATTATTTTGTCAGTGGTAAGAAGACTGATGGATTGAAAAGGAAAGAAAAACAAGACCTGTCTGTGGACTGCTCCAACAGCCTTCACTATGGTGGGGGTGGTGGGAATGGATAGAAGGAGACAGATTCCAGAACTGTTGTGCAAGTGGAATTGACAGGACCTGGTGACTGTGCATGTGAGGGGTGAGAAAGAAATGAAAAGTCAAGATAACCCAAGGTTACAAATGTAGGAGACAGGGTGATGGTGGAACCACCAACCATCACAAAAAAAAAAAAAAAAAGTGAAGCCAGAAGGAAAGGCAAGTTGAAGGTGGAAATAATGAACTCAGTTAAGGAGTTGTTGAGTTAGAGATGGCAGCGTGACATCCAGATGGAGATATCCTGGCAGGTGCAGAGACAGGTCTGGAATTCAGCAATCACCATGGAAGGTGCAGGTCTGGGAGTCATGGCCATAGAGGGAGAGGTAATAGAAGCTACAGTACATCTATGATTACACACTTGACTTCAATGTTTGTTGCTTTAAGCCAAGAACAAGCAACCTTTCCAAAGAGTCATGCCAAGTCTCCATTTAGTCATTTTAAATTAAGGTTCAGAGTCCTGGTAACGACCATTTCACTATCCCACCCCACAGCAGCTCTTCCCCTACCTCCAAACAAACATATGCACAAATCACCATAGATTGAGATTCTCTGTTTCATCCTAAAGCCAAGGGAATTAAAGCATAATTTTGCTGTAGATTATCTGTTAATGCTTTTATGGAGAAGACAAGGGGGCCTCAAAACCAGATGGGCTGGCAATGGTGAATGATGTGACTCACTGACACATGCTTAATGTTCTCACCCTTTTCTAAACTAACAGCCTGTTCTAGCTACACTCCTCTACCCCCAGTTTCCAGACTTTCTCCTCTCCCTTGTGGAAATTCCTTCGGGCTCCTGCCTCTGCCCATAGAGTGATAATGGGGCATGTTGCTACTGTCCTCAGCACTAGATCATTCTCTGGGCATTGACAGTAACAGCCAGCAGAAACTCTAGCTTTTGGGGGAGATAACGAAGGCTGAGGACACTTACCTTCCTCCAGTGCTGGCTTGATCACTCTCACCAAACAGTGGAAAGAACACTCACTCCGGAATGACCTGGGTGTCCATGGGTGAGTGGCTTTCCTTGTCTGGGGCTTAGCTTCCTCATTTGTAGAACAGAGGGGGACCATATATGTTGACATCTAAGGTTTCTTCCTGTTCTAAATCTTGACCCTAACATCCATAACTTGAGCTTTACCATTTGGGTCAAACAGAACCCTCAGGGGATCTGTATTCAAAACCTCCTACAAACTTCCAGGGTGCTGTGTCCCATAAACAAGAGAACTGACCACTCCCACCACCTCCACCACCACCTCCACTCCACCCATACATCCAGGTTCATACTTTCTCACCTTCCATAGTCATGGTGCTATCTGGCTGGTTTCTCTCTAGTTCCTTCACATTATTATCTCTTCCTCCATGTCCTTTGCTGCTAACTTCAAGGGGATAGCTTCCTCACACCAGGACAACGACCTATAGTTCCTTTGTGGTTATTCAGTCAATCAATCTTGTCTAACTCTTTGTGACCCTTGCCAAAGATATTGGAAGTGGTTTTCCTTTTCCTTCTTCAGCTGATTTTACAAATGAGAAAACTGAGTCAAACAGGGTTAAGTGACTTGCCCAGGGTCCCACAGCTAGCAAGTGTCTGAAACTGAATTTGAACTCAGGTCCTCCTGATCCCAGACCCAGTGCTCTGTCCACTGAGCCATCTAGCTGCCTCATAGATCCTCTAGGTTCAAGGAATATCTCATTAATTCTCAACCTAGTTTTGCTGGGAGAGATTATGGCAACATTCTCGTGGACTGAGTAGACTCCCACAAGTGATTGCAAGTCCTCAGCACATGTCCTGTGAGAGCCAGAGGGCCAATCCATCAGTCACTATGGACAGCTCATCACTGTCTTCTCCAGCTGGGCCTCCCAGCTGCTACCTCTTCTGAATCTGTTCACACTGAGAGTGTTGGCTGGAATTAGGACCAAACTGGATTTCTTTTCATTCTAGCAGGAGTACAGCTCAAAAACACCTCCCAAGAACCAGTCCTCTCTGGCCGAGTGCCCAGGTCACCAGCCCTTAGTTTAATCTGCCATTATCATTCTACAAAGTTCACTTCTGGTTATTGAATTTCCTTCCTATTGGATTTCCAACCTAAGGTAACTACAAACCTTTAAATCTCAAACAAACAATACATTATGTAAGGGTTTGTATATTTACGTGAAAGGTATTCTCCTTATGTTACCTTCAGATGAGGAACTGAATCTGGGGAAGAGGAGGACACATGTAGAGCTGGTAGAAAGTAACATGGCTTCCAGGACAGTGCTAAATCAGAGTCAAAGGACCTGGTTCAAATCTCACTGTAGCAGTTTCCTAGCTGTGTTTCCTTACACAAGTCACTTGATTTCTTTAGACCTCTGTTTTTTTCTCATCTGTAAAATGAGCAGATATGGACTGGGTGGCCTCTGAGGTTCTTTCAGCTCTAACTCTCCAAAGTAATAGTGCTATGAATCTAAACCAAATAGTTCAAAAGTTGAGAAAATGCTGCCTTCTTCCCTGGATGTTTTTCCTTGATATGGGGGATAAGGGAGCCTTGTTCTGGGACCTGTTCTCAGCAGCAGCATGGACCTTCTCAGCTCAGCCATCTTGGCCCCTTCTCACTACCCAAAGACAGACCCCTAAGGTCCCAGGGAGGTTGGAAAGGACCTCTACTTGGCCTTGGGCCTCAGGCTTCCCAGGGAAGTGGCTCCTCTGCCTGACACCTGGCCAGGGACCTTTCCCCTTTGATTACTTTCCAAATCCTAGTTGCCTGTCTCTCCTCTTTGGTTGACACCATATTTTGGTGCCTATTTCTAGCCCCTGGTTTTAGCAGTCCCTTTGATTTCTTTTATCCATGCATTTCAAACACAAGTCAAGTCAACAGGCATTTATTTTTTTTTTTATTTTGTAATGTTTAACAATCACTGCCATACAATTGCGATTTTATCCCTCCCCACCTACTCCCCACTACCCCCCTCCCTCCCCACGACTGCATACAATTCTGTATAGATTCTACATATACTTTCCTATTGAGTATATTTTCACTATAGTCATGCTATGTAGTCAGACTAAGATAAATGAAAGAAATCGTATAACAAATCAGAACATGATACACAAACACATACACATACACAAACATGATCTGCTACAATATGTGAGTGACTTCCATATTTCTCTCTCTGAGTGTGGCAGGCATTTTGCCTTGAGATCCTCCATTGGGATTTTTTTTTTTTGGTAAGAAGTTCTTGTGTTATTACAAAAATCTAAGTCTACCAGAAAAAACTCTCACACACTGTGGTTGTTGCTGTGCATAAAATTCTCCTGGTTCTGCTCCTTTCACTCAGCATCAGGTCATATAAGTCCTTCCAGGCCTCTCTGAAGTCTTCTTGTTCATCATTTCTTATGGCACAATAGTACTCCATTACATTCATATACCATAATTTACTCAGCCATTCCCCAATTGATGGACATCCCCTTGACTTCCAGTTTTTGGCAACTACATAGAGTGCTGCTATAAATATTTTTGTACATGTGGGACCCTTTCCCATTTTTATGATCTCTTGGAGATATAGTCCTAGTAGCGATATTGCTGGGTCAAAGGGTATGCACATTTTTGTAGCCCTTTGGGCATAGTTCCAAATTGCTCTCCAGAATGGTTGGATGCACTCGCAGCTCCACCAACAATGAATTAGTGTTCCAACTTTCCCACATCCTCTCCAGCATTTATCATTTTCTTGTTCTGTCATGTTTGCCAATCTTATAGGTGTGATGTGGTACCTCAGAGTTGTTTTGATTTGCATCTCTCTAACCAATAGTGATTTAGAGCATTTTTTCATATGATTATAGATAGCCTTAACCTCTTCCTCTGAAAATTGCCTGTTCATATCCTTTGACCATTTATCAATTGGGGAATGACTTGTATGATTACACGTTTGGATCAGTTCTCTATATATTCTAGAAATGAGGTCTTTATCCCCGAGCTTAGCTGTAAAAATTCTTTCCCATTTTACTACATCCCTCCGGATTTTGGTTGCATTGGGTTTGGTTGTGCAAAAACTTCTCAGTTTAATGTAATCAAAGTTATCCATTTTGCATTTCATAATGCATTCTATCTCTCCTTTAGTAAAGAATTCTTCCCTTCTCCATAGATCTGATAAATACACTATTCCTTGCTTCTCCAGTTTATTCATGGTATCAATCTTTATACCTAAATCATGTACCCATTTGGACTTTATTCTTGTGTACGGTGTCAGGTATGGGTCTATGCCTAATTTCCGCCACACTGTTATCCAGTTTTCCCAGCAATTTTTGTCAAACAATGAGTTCTTATCCCAGAAGCTGGGGTCCTTGGTCAACAGGCATTTATTAAGAGCCTACTATGTGCTGGACACTGGACTAAGTGCTGGAAATTCAAAGAAAAGTAAAAAACAGAGTCCCCACCCTCAAAGACCACAAGAGTGGGTTTTCTGTGGTTTATTTACAAGAAACTTTGCTCAATGCCAACCGTCCTTCTGGCGACTTCCCCCTAGAAAGGAGCCCTGGTTCTCCTAGGAATACAAGGATAGGTTGAGGGGTGACCCAGAGGTTCATATGCAGACTCACACAAAGGATCAATTTAGGGGGTTATCCCATACCCAGTAAGAGGCACATTCCATAGTCCTGAAAATCCTAGCTGTGAAACCACATTGTTCCTACTCCAAGACACCCTCTCGGAGTTGGCTAACAAAGGAAGACAATGGATCACCTTAGTACCAACTCTGTGCCAGGAACCACATGCGCTAATCACTTCACAAACATTATTTCACGTGTTCCTCACAACATCTCCGGGAGGGAAGTGCTGTTATTAACTCTGTTTTATAGTTAAGGAAACCGAGGCAAACCGAGGTCAGGTGACTTGCCCAGATTCACAGAGCTAGCAAGTATGCGAGCCTGAATTTGAATTCAAGCCTTCTTGAATCCAGCCCAGAATTCTATCCATCGTGCCCCCTAATTGCCATTAACCATCCCTAATAACGATAGCCCTCTGATAAGAATTTGCCTCCTGCTTGGTGGCCCCCCTGGCACATGTTGGTCTATATCCTTGCTATTTCCACGGACTTCTGTAGTGAGAGCTGCCTTAACCTTGTGGTAGGCATAAATGTGTCTGAATTTATTTACCTCCTGTCAGACCCCTTTATCCATAACTGTAACCAGGACAGGGCAACTAAAGCCTTTACCAAGAGTGCCAAAATATCAAGGGCACTGACAGGACCATCCTGGGTGTGCTTGCCTTCCCCTGAAACGCATCAGGTAAACTCCTCTCTTGCCTCAGGCACAAATTCCTAGTTATAACTCTACCTTTGTCCTGGAACACAGATTTGTGGCAATTACAATGAGTCTGTTTTTACATACATGTGGAACTAAAGACAACGTCAACTTAAGACGAATTTTAATGGGGGAAAACTTTTTGGCTGCTGTTACCCATTTCCCAGCCAACGACATCCTTCCTTGTCTCTCCTTTGAATTACAAAACTGAACAGAATCCAAGATCCCGGGAGATCTTGCAAAATTTAAGCCCTGAACCCTCCCTCCTGATAGCCTAGTTACCTTAGAAATGAAATAAATAGAAAATCGTTTCCTTTTGTGTGGCAGCAATAATCGCCTTGTTGCCTAGGAAGATAAGCTCTCACCTCTGACCACTCAGCTCAGCTCAGAGGAAAATGTGTCTTCTCTTTGGTCTCCTGCCTTGGCTCACTAGCCATTTTGCTTTGAGGTTTTCTTCGCATTTAAGAAATTACTCTCAGGAAATCTATAAAGCGCTGCGTTGCTCCAGATGCCTTAGTAACACAAGCATTCTCTTCATCATGGAGAGGTATAATGTAGGTCAAAGCTTGTATTGACTCAAGGCCCAATCTGTTGTGTTGGGTTGTGTGTTTTTTTAAAGTGAGCCAAACAGGAAATTGTTTCCAGCTATTATTTGTCACTTTCACATGCCTAGAGGCCAACAGGGAACCATAAGTGAAGAGCTCAGGCCCTTGGACAATAGAGCCCCCATTTGCAACCCAGTTGGGTTACAAGTGACTGAAAGTCAATTCGCTGTGACCTTGGGTAAAAAGAACCCTCATTCTCACTTCTTGTCTAATCCCTTTTCCAATTACAGCCCTTCAAGTACTTAAAGACATCTATTATGGGCCCCCCCAAGTCATCTGTTCATCAAACTAAACATACATCACTCCTTTATCCAACCTACACATGCGTGTACCTAAGGCAAACAACGTGCTTGTCCTCTTCTGTATCCAAATCCCTTCACAGATGCATATCTCAGTCTTTTTAAACTTAGAATCTTAGAAAAAGTTGCCTGAAACTTAGTGACTTGGCACTGGTTATGCCAACAGTAAATGTCATAAAGGGACCAATGCGTTGGCAGAGTCAAGACTCTAGGACACTAGTAGAAAAAGCAAGACCTAGCAGAGAGGGAGGGGAATTGTGTGGATTGTTATGACCTGCTGTGTATGATTTGTGTATTTGTATGTGGCTATTTATGTTTATCCTATAAGTACCTTGTGCATTTTCTGTGGGATGAAATAAAGGCTGTCCTCTCCCTGGTATCCATTCCTCACTCAGAGTACTTCTATTGGACCTAGGGATCCCACTGCCCACATTTGTGGAAAATTAGACCCAAGCTGTGCATGGGCCTTCATCAAAGGGGAGGAGAAACAGCTCCCGTGTGCTTCTGCCCCAAGGCCACTATTAAAGGCTTCTTGGGATGAATGGGTGGAAATCTCTTCCCCCAATACAGATACATGTGTAGAATTCGGAAAAAAAAAAAAAGCAGAAGGGAAACATGAAAAAAGCACCAAAGGTGTTCAGTACTACTCTTGGCTCACTTTTCTAGGCCAGCACGAAGGTAGATCCCTTCCACAAAAGTCCATCCATCCTCCCACGGATCCGAGGAAAAGTTGTGGTATGAAGGGCAGTTTGTTAAGGATAGAACAGACACCCCAAAGGGTGCAGGGGAAGGTAAGGAAATAAGGAGCTTGGGAGGAGTGGGGCTGAGACGGGAAAAGAAAAGGAGGGAGACAGGAGCAGGAGTGGAGGCAAGAAATTTTCACTTAAGTAGGCTTCCACTCTGGACCATAGGTATTACATGAGGAAGAAAACAGAGCTCCCCAGCCATAGGACAGTCAGTCCATTGTCATACTTTTTCCAGAAAGCAAACTGCACGCCAGGTCTGAGAATGCCAGACACTGGTTTACTCTTCTCTCTGCTAAGGCTCTGGTCTTGGGCTGGCCCCTATGGCAGTATCAGAAGCCTAGCATCTGGCTCTTTTCACCAGCGTCAATTTCACCCTAAATCTCAGCTCAAATGTTGACTTGATTCCCCCGAAGAGGGAGAAGGCAAGCTACAGGTAAGGCTTTGATCTTTGACAGCACGATGGTAGGGACTGGTCTGGTGGGCCCAGATGGTTGCCAGGGAGAAAAGGTGAGAGCCTGAAGCAGAATGAAGAAGATCCTCTTCTCCTAGAAATAGGCTATATGGCTCTACACCTTCCTCCCAGCACCATGTTGGATAAAAACAGGATGCAAAGGAAATATTTTCAGTCATCAAACATGAAATTGCCAGGCTTGACCCAAAGATGAATGAGCTACACTCATCCCCTTGGTCTCCTATTCCCTACTGGTCATGACAAAAGACATTTTAGGAGCCCCTTCCTCAAACAAATCACCACAGACTTCAAGCTATAACTACTGGCTAATGGCCATGCCTTTGGAATACATGAGGTTTTAAAGATCTTCTCTGATGGAATCAGTGTCACAAGGAAGTGAAAGTGTTTAATAATTCCAAAAGCCATTTACTGAAAGTTTACTCCCAAGTCTTCATTAAGCCTCCAAAATGATAAGATTAAATAAATCTACAACTGATGGAAATACTGCCTTTGAAAGTGAAATGTGTTATTGGCAATGCAGTACAGTGATAAGAGTGAGCTCCGAAGTTAGAAGATCCAGGCTTGAGTCTTGGCTCAGTTACTCATGTAAAATAAAAATATAAGGTTATTACCACCTTTTTTACAGATGAGAAAACCGAGTGAAGTGACTTGCCAAGGGTCACCCAGCTGCTACAGATCTGAAGCCAAATTTGAACTCTAAGTCTTCCTGACTCCATGTTTGGCACTCTATCTGCTCCATCCACTGTGACACACTTGCTCCTTTCCGGTGTCTCTTCCATAAGTTGTTCCTGGACTGTTTGCCCTTCAAATATTATTTGGAGTGTGGCTATCTTCAGCCATACAATAGGGGTGTGGCTGCCAATTCACTCTAAGAAAATTATCCATACTTTACCAAGAGATCACCAGAGATTAACACCGTGTTAGTACATTAAACATCTTCTTTCCTTTCTAACCCCTCCCCCCAATTATATTTCTTTTCAAGTTTTGAAAAGTCTTATTTCCTAATTCTTGGAAATTACAAGATGAAATCCATTGTAAGCTTTGGCCCATAAAGGGAATTCAAATCAAGATAAACTAAATGTGATTCCCTCTTGATGGATGTGTTATAAACACCTAATCTGGAGCTCAGAAGTCTGAAAACACCTTGGAACAGGGGACAGGGATGGCAGAGGGAGGCTTGGAAAAGCAAAGTTTTGGGGGGGCAGGAGGAAGATGGGAGGGCTCTTTATATTTCTCGTTTTTGTTCCAGATCTGCGATTTCTTGGGGCTCACTCTGTGGAGATTCCCTTCCCCTTCTCCCTCCCTCTTTCTTTTCCCCTCCCCCTTTCTTTCCTCCTCCCCCTCCCACTTCCCCTTCCCTTTCCCTTTCCCCTTCCCCCGCCTCATGCATCTACCCCCCTCTGTCTCTTCTCCTTGCCTCTCTCTGTCTGTCTCTTCTCTGCCTCTCTTTCTCTTGGTCATTGTCATTTCAAGGCTTAGAGACTGCTCCAGGCATTGACAAGGGCAGGAACTCAGCCCGGGTTCACATTGTCCACAGTATCTGCCCTGGGACTTGAGTCCAGGTCTTTCTGACTAGAAGGCCATTTTATTTTGCAATTGAGTGATAATTAATTAGTAAATTATTTCACTTCTACAATTTAGTCTTAGGATCCTAGAATTTAAACTTAGGGTGCTATGTCCCTTTCAGAACTCTGCTGACAACTCTATAGGTTTCAAGGTATACAAAATGTTTCCCATGCATTGTCTCTGATCCCCACAACAACTTTATAAGGTAGATAGTAGACGTATTCTGTGCTAGTATCTACCAATATTACAGATGAGTAACTGAAGTTTAGAGAGGCCATGTACGTAACTTGCCCACGATCATGCAGCAATTGTCCGAGGCAAGACTTGAAAAGAGGTGTTCTGACTCCAATTTAAGCGTTCATTCTGCCAATTCTGGGACTAATCAGCATAAGGGACATTAGATCTAGGGGAAATCCTAATCACAGGATCATATGGGATCATAGATTTAGAGCTACAAGGGATCTTCTGAGTTATCTAGTCTGCTGCCCTCATTTTACAGATAAGAAAACTGAAACCAAGAGAAGGCCACTCATGACAAATGGTAGTGGAGGTAGATTTGAACCCAGTGTTCTTTCCTCTGCAATACACTGCCTCTGGCTAGAGATGAATGATGAGATCCAGAAAGGGCACATGGCTTGTCCACAGTTACACTCTCACTCTCTCTCTCTCTCTCTCTCTCTCTCTCTCTCTCTCTCTCTCTCTCTCTCTCTCTCTCTCTCTCTCTCTGTCACACACACACACACACACACACACACACACACACACACACACACACACACACACACACACACACACACACACACACACACAGTTAGTTTGTATCAGAGCCAGTCTCAGTTCTTAGCTCAGGATACCCTTTGTTTTCCACCCAGTAGAACAGTGACATGGCAGGATGCTTTCCACAGAATTTTCAAATCAGTGATTGAGAATTTCATCTTCAAAAAGGTTCTAAGACTCCCTAAGAATAAAAAGGAAAATTCTGGAAACAAATGGTAGCACCCTTGTTTTACATCAGCTGTAGCCTTTAGCAAATAAATTAGAGAAGCTTCTGTTTCTCTCTTATTGAGACAGAATGCATTTTAACAACGACATCTATGCATGTGTTAAAACTGGAGAAAGGCAAAGAGTGTGGGGTTTTGGTTTTGTTGGGTTTGGGTTTTTTGGGGGCATGGGGTGTTTTAAGATTATGTTTTGGTCAGGAAAGTGGCAGTGCCTTCTGCCTTTCCTTTCCTCTTTCTTTCTCTGTTTCTCTCTCTCTGTTTCTCTCTCTCTCTCTCTCTCTCTCTCTCTCTCTCTCTCTCTCTCTCTCTCTCTCTCTCTGCCTCTATCCATCTGTGTGTCTCTCTGTCTTTATCTCTCTCCTCATCTCTTTCTGTGTGTCTGTCTCTGTCTCTTCTCTGCCTCTCTTTCTCTTTCTACCCCTCTGTCTGTGTCTCTCTCTCTTTCCTGTCTTTGTGTGTGCCTCTGTCTCTCTCCCCATCTGTCTTTTCTCTCTCTGTCTCTCTGTCTGTCTGTCTGTCTCTCTCTCCTTTCCCCCCTCACACCCCTTTGTGTGTGTGTGTGTGTCTCTGTTTCTGTCTAACTCCCTCTCTGTCTCTTCTCTATGTCTCTCTTTCCTGTTGTTGTCTTTTTGTCTGTGTGTTTCTTTCTGTGTCTCTCCTCTGTCTCTGTCTCTATTTTTGTCTGTCTCTCTCCTCTCTCTGTCTTTTTCTCTCTGTACATGTCTCTGTCCCTCTGTCTCTCTCTCCTTCTCTGTCTGTCCCTTCTCTCTGCCTTTCTCTGTCTCTGTCTCTTCCTTTTGGTCGGTCTGTCTCCTCTCCGTCTCTTCTTTCTCTGTGTCTCTGTCTCTGTTTCTGTTTCTCTCCCTCACTTTCCCCCTCCTTCTTCCTTCCTCTTTCTCTCTCCCTCTCCCCCCACCCCCAACCCTTTGTGCAAGGCTGCATTGTGATTAGATGGTCGCCATGGTTGCAAGGCAGCGACAGGCTTGAGCTTCTTGACTAAATTAGGAAAGATCTGAGTGATTCTTCCATGACCCGGAAGTCCTTCTGGGGAAATTGGTCCAGTTCATCCTCGCTAGTCTATCTGACCTTTCTTGCTCTGTCTTCCCTGAGCCAGTCAGGCAACGGGGTAAAACCTTCTTTTTCTAGTTATTGTAAACAAACGTTGGCAAAACCATGGTAAGAATTTGTGCACAGCCTCTTTCTTAATTCCAGTCCTCATCACCTGCTCTATTGCAAGAGTCTGCTGGTGGAACTCCCTGCCTCTAATGTCTTCACTCTACAATCCATCCTCTACACAGAAACCAAAGTGATTTTCCTAAAGCACATCTGGCTATGTCATCCACTACTCAAATACACTCAAGAGTTCCTGTTTCTAAAGCTTCCACCTATCTTTCCAGATTTCTTTCATTTTTCTCCCCTTACATGCTAGTCCAATCAACCTGGCCCCCTAGCCAGTCCTCCACATTCTATTCCCCTTTACTTCACCTTTGCACATATTACCCCTGGCTGGGA
Source organism: Notamacropus eugenii (assembly GCF_028372415.1). NCBI lineage: Eukaryota > Metazoa > Chordata > Mammalia > Diprotodontia > Macropodidae > Notamacropus > Notamacropus eugenii. Next base: position 15,080,612 of record NC_092874.1, read on the forward strand.
TGTTTCACCTCCTGAAATATCCAGCTTCCCAGGGACCACCTTTTTCCTATGCCAAGAGGTATTTCCTGATGCCCCTAGTTATCACCTCTCTCTCCTTCTTGAAATTATTTTGCTTTTGTTTATTTCCTTATGGAACACTTGCTTTGGGTTCGTTGTCTGAACTCCTATCGGTGTTTCCAAACAGTGAATTTGGGAACCAGGTCCCCTCAGGCTTTTGGAAGTAGCCCTGAGATGTTGAGGTTAGAGACACAAGTTTTCTGTTGTTGTAGTTATAGTTCACAAGCCCCCATCAGTGGGCTTCCCCTATGATTATCAGTTGACATGAGTTAGCCAAACTTAATGAACTTTTAGAAAGGGGTATTTACTTCTCTAGTAAGGTAAGAACAACTGATTCAACACATCTCCCCAAAGTCTGTGACATATTCTCATACCAAGGCAGAGTCCAGGGGAAAGTGGGCTTGAGCTTAGGAGCACATGTGGCAAGGGGGCGGCTCACAGCTCCTGGATGGCCTTTGGCTGGAGACATCAAGATATTCTTCAGTGATGCAACTTTTCTGTCTGGCTCTTTATAGAGACTTGACTATTCCACCATGTCCAGACTCTTCTTCATCACTTGATACAAATTCTTCCACCAGCTACTGCCATCCAGAAGCCGCTGCTAGAATGTCAAAGAAAAAGTCCAAATTCTCTATTCCTCTGGAATTCATCAGATCCTCCTCCAATCAAGGGCAGGGAGGAGACTGAGGCCAAGGCCAAGGCTAACCTTCTTTTCCTCTCCCTCCAAACCCCAATTTCTCCTTAGGGACTTGACTGGAAGATTTCCAACTAGTTCACCATTCACTTGGGGTTCTAAACTGCTTTGCTATTTTGTCATGATTCACAGGGCATGACCAAGTTTCCCCAATCAATTAGAACATGCAATGTTCATCTGTAGCTTTCTAGGACATCTAACTTGATCAGAGACTTTTTGGAACTTAATCTAACACCTATGACTGATTGATTCCATCAAGAAGAGTGTTTTCACCTGGTTAAGGCATGAAGAAGTTGCACTTAGGTGGGGTAATTGATGGACTGAATCAATCAATCCATTCTTTCACTTCCATGGGAACATGTTGTATCTGCCCAATAGAATGGAACTTCAGCTGTGATAGGGACTGTTTCTTTTTGTCTTTGTATCCCCAACATGTAACATGTGTGTAGTGTGTGTAGTGTGTAGACACTGTTAAAATGTTGGTTTTGCTGACTCTTCAAAAGAAAAACAATTTTATGTAGTTGAGAAAGTCTCTTTGGTCTAAAGCTCTTCAGTACTATGCTAGGTCTACATGAGACTTTCCCTGGAGCCAGGCCTTTTCTTTAAGGGACCTTCCTTCTTTCATGCAGACACATGCCTCCACTGATTCATGCCAGTGAACAAACAGTATTTTTCATTTGTGATCATGACAGCCTTACTTTCACGTGGTTTTTCAAATTGAAAAACCCAGGTGCTACTGGCCCACCATAGCGGCTATGCTCTTCTCCTTCAGGAAATTTACACTATCTGAGGACAAAGCTCCTAAGTCATTGTAATGGGCTGGGAGAGGCAGTAGAAATCACTAGGGACTGGCATTTCTGCTCCTTTTTCATCCTTTTCCATTCCCTAAAGCCCCCATCCAGAATGAAGCAGGGCCAGTCCCCATCCAATTAATCACCAGCATTAAATGGTCAAAGGCTGCCTTGTTATCCTAGGCTGATGACAAAAAAATCTTCAAGGACAGTGATAATGCTTCAGAAATGAAAAAGGCACCATTGAGTTTGAGTCTGACTGCATTCTCTTTCTTGGCTCTGCTAATTTCTTAATAGTCCTGTTGGGAACAATATGAATGTGATCTAGGTTGAAAAGACCACAGTTTCAAGGAACCCATCGGTACCCTCTCTGTCAATAGACGGCACCCATTTGGCTTGGAGACATCGTATTTTTCACCTTCAGTGCTTCAATTGAAACACTGGAGTGTTGAAGGTGAGAAAAGAAGACCTGAAAAGAAAAAGAAAGAAAAATGCAGAGGGTGGTTTTCTATTGGGAGCATTTAATGGACTTAAAACCCCTGTCAGAGTGCCTTAAACTCTCCCCCAGCCAATTGTGTTCTTTCAGGAACCATCTCTATTGGGTTAGAGTTCCCTTTTGCAAATTCTGGTTTTTAATAAATTTGAATCTGAAATCTATTCTTCATTTCTAGGTGTCCATAATCTGATATTAATAGAAATTATGTGTGCCCATCAAGGGAAAAACTGCCCCACACAATGGAAGGCAAAGGGCCGATCTGTCATTTTCTCCATGATGGCAGGCTGAGCCCCACCACACGACTACCTGAATGGGTGCCTGCTTTTTATTACTCTCATGACATCTGCTGGTGAAGCCAGGAATAAGCACCTGGAGACACCTTTCAAGGTTGGCATTGTCACCAACAGCCTGTGCTCTGGCTGGTTTGCTTTCCCCCACCCTCCTGGGACAGAAGAGCACGAGCTCTACCTTCTAAGAAGAGGATGGAATCCAGATTGAAGAAAGACTATAAAAATGCTCTAAGGCAATGAAGTCTCCTCAGTAAACACTGGACAAAAGAGTAAATAAAAAGCCTTTGAGCATCCTGAGGCAAAGGCAGATAACGTTAAAGGAATGTTAAACAGGAATGGAATGTACATTTAGACAAACTGCCTCCGGATTCCGTTGGCTCTCCACCGACCTGGCACTGAGTGGCCAACCCTGTACCCTTCCACCTAAACTGAGGGAGGGGAAGAGTGCCTGTTAGCCCAACACTTCTTTTTCTAGTTTAGCCCAGCTCTCCCTCTTTTCTCAAGAGCTAGGTGGTCTGGACAGACTGAAAACATAGCCAGAAGCACTGCCTTCCCTGACCAAGGCCAGGGTGGCTAATGCTCTGCAGGACAGGACCCAGGCAGGGTCAAGACTTCATGGTTTTTGCTCCTCCATCAAATAAATGCCCAAATCCACTAAAAGGAGGGGGGCAGTGGGGAACAACATAGAGGATAGTGCCTCTTGAGACAGAGGATTTCTGCCACTGACAATTGTGTGAACTTCGCTAAGGAACTCACTGAATCTCCCTGGGCCTTAGTTTCCTCCTCAGTAAAGCTGGTCTTCCAGTCCTTAAGATATGATTCTAAGGCTCATGATTATGAGCACCAGGGCTAAGCTGAGCCTTTCCGGTAAGTCCCAAGACAATTCTTTGATTTTGCTCCTTTTCTATCATGTCCCTAGGTCAGATTATTTCTTTTCTTGTATGGTGTTGGAGGCTATGAGTTTCCCCTGTCATTAGAGGGCAGTGGTGAGATGCTAATCAAGGCTCCCGTCAGGAAATATTTACTGCTGAAATGGGAGGGTGGTCCCAGAGGCCTTGGAACAAATGCAAAGCGATTCATCCTTGGTTCTGGGGTGAGGAACCTCGGCCTTCAAAAGTCAAGCGCCATTTTCTTGACTGTTCATTTGGGATTCCAGACCTTACAGCTGGCTGGTGAATCTGTAAATCCTGGCCTTCCAGAATTCATCTGAATGCTTGATGTCTCCAAAGTCAAGTCAGAGGACCTGGACTTGGAAGCAGAACCCTTGGTTTGGCTCCTGTCTTTGGCACTTGTCGGTACTTCAGTAATGTTTATTGAATTGAATCTTCTGCTAGGGCTATTTATCTCAAAGCATAATGAGGGATTGCCTGACTTATTCAGGAAGATTCTCAGTTTCTGTTACGAATTCTCCAGATGGAGTGTCTCTGAGGCCCCAAATTCATTCAGTAATTGTCAGTTCTCCATCTCTCTTGTCTGCTCCATGGGCTGAGCAGAAGATTTCAACTCTGGCACCATCAAGGAAGGTCACGTCTACACAGTCAGTTTTCTGGGTAATTTAGGACCCCAAATATTTTTGTTTCTGCCTGAAGTGGGCACACGGGTGAGACTGATGAGAGGGAAGACAAATATCAGCCTCATTTGCTGCTCCAAACACTTCCTGACTCTCCATTCTGCTCTTGACTCTCCCTGGTGCAGATGCTTACAGACAGATCCATGGGGAACACTTGGGCTTCCCTGGCAGGTTGAGAAGACAGTCTTCAAGGCCCAGGAAAGTCACTCTGCTCCAAAATTCCTCCATATCTGACTTCTCTTAGTGCCTACAATTCCACTACTACCATACATAGCTTCTAAACAAGAAATGGCCCTGGTGAGGACTGAGAATTAAAACTTTATTGCTAGCACCTTTGTGTGAATTAGTTGATCTCCAACCCTCAATTGTCCTTATCTATGAAATGAGGAACAAGATAATCTCTAAGGCCCCTTCCAGCTTTGAAATTCTTTGATTCTATAATTCTATTCCAGAGGTAGTGCCAATGCCCTAACATCTAACCTAATCTAATCCAATCCAACAAGTACCTATTATGTACCTATGGTGAGCAATGCCTTGTGCTAAGTGCTAAGGATGCAAAGATAAAACAAAACACAGCGAACAAACACAAAAAACAGTTCCTATCCTGAGTTTACTTTCTACTAGGAGGATAAAATCTGTGAGTAGATAAATCTAGCCAAGGTAATTTAAGGAGGCCAGAGCACTCACAGCTGAAGGATGAAGAAGGGTCTCTGTTAGCACATGGCTGAGCTTTGAAGGAAACTAGGGGATTCTGAGAGGCACAGTGGAGCAGGGAGGGCACTCCAGACTTGACAGGGATGGAGGGAGGTAGGGGGATCAAACTCCGTGAGCCTGGAGTTTGAGGATCAACAGCAGGGAGGTCAATGTAACTGTAAAAACAGGTGTGCAAAGAAGAAAAGCATACAGTAAGCCTGGAAAGGTAGATTGGAGCCCAAATATGCTTTAATTAGAAAGGTGAGGAGTTTATTGGATCCTAGGCAACATGGTGTCAGTGTCTGGTTAGGAAAGCAACCCAGTGGCGTTTGTGCTTTAGGGAGATCCTTGTGGCTAGGATGTGGCAGTGATAACTGGTGAGAGAAGGAGAGCTGGGAGCCCAGTCAGGAGGTCTGGGGACTGAACTGGTATGGTAGCCATGTTAGAGAAAAAACCATCCAAGTTTCCCCAGAGCACGCAGCCCCAAAGCACCCTACACTAGCATGAGGACTGATAAAAGAGAAGCAAGTCAGGCACCCCCTCTCCCTCCTGCAGGCAAGCAACTTGATGCCTTCTCAGCTGCCCACCTTGCTGCCATGGGGCATTGAACAGACTTGGGCTCAAATATCCAGATGCCTCAGAAATAAAGGATCTGCCGAAGGATGGGACAATGTGGTACAGTGGGCTTGGAGTCCAGAAGATCTGCGTTCAGATCCTATGCTTGCCTACTAGCCATGAGACCCAGATATAGACATTGAAGTCACCAGCCCTCTGGGTCCTCTAAATTAAAGAGAAAGTGCCCCCCGCCATTCCCCAATGCTTCATTGATTCCTGGGCTTCACAGAGAGTAGCAGAGGGAGGCAGAGGGAAATGGGGGAACAGCTTGGTGAATGAATTCTGACCCCAGGGCACAAATGTGGCCAGGCAGAAGCCCCAGAAAGTTTTCTTTTCCTTTTCATGGACTTCTTCTAAGGGGAGGTGCCAAATGTCCAGGATTATGGCTATGGCTCACACTCCCTTTCTTTAAAGATGCTGCAACATAATTAGCATATTGAACAGGAAGATGGCTCATCAGGCACTAATGAATAGCAATCTTTCCAAACAGCTCAAAAAGGCAGGGAATGATGCAGTCCAGCTTCACCTCCAGCCCCTCAAGCAGGGGAAGCAGGAGGCTTTCTGTCCCCCCTTTCACCCACCCCAAGCAGAGTGACTCAGCACACACTCCTGGCTCCCTCTCAGTGTGAGCCCTGGCAGCCGGGCACCCAGAAATGAGAGCTCAGCTGTCAGCTGCCAGTGACCCTGCAGGATGTGCTCTCTGGCTACTCAGGATCCCTGCCCCCAAGCAGGCCGAGTAACTTCCTTGATATAACCATTAGCAGACACATCAGGCTACTCCTGGTCCCCCATTTTGCCTCTAATATAGGTGACCCTAAAGGATGCCAGGCAGTCTCTGGATTTCTCTCCCTAGGCTTAGAGCCTGGCCGTGCCTTAGTGTAGCGACACACAGTTAAGACATCTCTCTGCCAGCTACAGGATCCAAACATGCAGGACTCAAGGGGGCAGTCAGCACCTGTTTTCTATTGAGCTCAGCTGTCTCAGGGAAAAAAGGCTTTATGGTTTAGGGAAGATTGCTTAAGACAAAGACAGGAAGGTCTCACATAACGGCAAAATGTCTTCTGAGTGGTATGCCCTATTGTGGCAAAAAAAAAAAAATGGCACAAAAGTGATGTCCATCCATCGGATGGAGGGATATTGTCTGTGAAGGAAAATTATCATGCAGTAAGGAATGAGTCTGAGGAATTCAGACAAAGGAAATGTTGCCAGAAGGACAATACACGACTACCACCATGTAAGTCACAACGTTAAAAGTCAGTTGAACTCACATTAATTGTGAAGCCTGAGCTTGGCTCCAGAGAACAGATGGGGAAAAACATTTCCTTCCTCTTGCTAAGGAAATGGGGGGCTACGGGGATGGAATTCTCCATATGCTGTCATACCTGATGGTTTTGTCCGACAGTTTTGCTTAATTAACTGTTGTCAGTCAGTTTTGTTTAACTGTTTTAGGGGGGTTTATCTTGTTTTGTTTTTTTGTTATAAGAGAAACTTCATGGGGAGGTGGGGGGAGAAAGAGAGGGAAATAACCTATGTATTAAAAATAAGTGGCATCAGTAAGACTTGTTTCCAACCATAGTCATGATTCCACAGGCATGAAGAATTCCCAAAGAAGAAGACACTGAGTCTGCAACTCAGAGTCTTAGAGTTACTTTGGGGAATGGAGGTCAAGTGACTGGTTCAGGGTCACACAGCCAGTATGTGTCAGAGACAAAAATCCTGACTCTGAATCCAGTTTTCTGCTCAGAACACCATACTGCCTCTCTTGGGAGGTAACTTACCAAGGGGAAAAGGCTTTAAAACAAAAGCCTATTCCAGACTCCATCCCTGCTCTCAGATAAGACCAGCCTGCCTGAATGTGGAAGGTTTATTTATCACCATGTTGGTCAAAGGTAAGGATTCCTTAGATCACAGTGATTCTGGAAGGTCAGCTACAATGTTGTAGGGGTATCATCCTGTGATTTTACCAATGTAGGGCATTCCCCAGTGAGGAAATTTCCTTCTGCTGGTACAGGTAGCTCCTTCTCTGCAACTTATTGTCTTGTCTGGGAGCACTGAGCGTTTAAATGACTTGCCCAGTATTGTACAACTGGTATGTGTGAGTGACAGAATTGAACCCAGGGCTTCCTGACTCCAAGGCTGCCTCATATTTAACTATCATCTCAACACAGATGACTTCCATGTCTACATCTCTAACCCCAGTCTTTCTCTGGTCTTCCACCACACGTTACCAAATTGGCTGTCCTGGAGAGATCTGCAACTCAATGTGACCAAAACTGTCTTGCATTTGAATCCCAAATCTTCCCTTCTTCCAAACTTCCATATATCTGCCAAAGGCAACATCAGCCTTCCAAACTTCCAGGATCAGAATCTCAGCATGGTCCTCTACTCTTCACCCCCCTTACCTCACACAGCCAATCAGTTGCCAAACCTTCTCATTTAATTCTCCACAACATCTCTCACCTTTGTACCCTTGATGCTACTCCACCATATTGAGGGACCACATCACCTCTTGAACAGTGGTCTGCTACTCCAGTTCTCTGCTCCAAGTCTCTCCCTACTCCAGTCTACTCTACACATGGCTGCCAATGAGGTTTTCTTTAATCCTGTATCTGACCATGTCACTCCCCTAAATCTGATCATGTCAGTCAACTCCAATGGCTTTCTACTTGCCCCTGGGACAAAATAGAAATGCCTCCATTTTGCATTTAAAGCCCTCTCTACAGCTCATCCTTCCAAACTCACTGGAGGTCATCCCTCTCCTCACTCTGTGGTCCAGCTAAACTGGTTTTCCCTTTGTTCCTCAGAATCTATCTCCTGCCTTCTCCTTACCTTTGGACTGTGCTGGTTGACATACATGACTGGAATGTATCCCCTTACCTCAGACTCCTAAAGTCTATCTCTTCCTTCAAGACTCAGGTCAGGGATCACCATCTCCATGAAGCCTTTCCCAACCTTCCCAAATTCTTGTGCTTTGCTCCCAATCTACCTTGCATTGAGGGGCTTTGTATATACAAGGTAGTTACAAAGTCCTGGTACAACAGTAATCATTTTAGATGAACACACAATAAAGGCACACACTTCAGGACTGATAAAAAACAAAATTGCCAAGCTTTAAAGCAATGCAAAGTTCAAAAATTGCCCCCAGAAGCATCAAACTTCATGACACATTTTTAAACTGATTTTCAATTGCTACTCAGAAATTCTATGAATTGCATTTGTGAATCCGGACAATATTCCTTCATCTAAAATGAGCAATACCAACCCATGAAAAATGAAGAATTCCCCTTTTGTACTCCATTAAGTGTGTGTTTTTACCACATGGACATCCAAAGTGATTCAAGGTTAAAGTTGTATGGGGACTTTTAGGGTTAACAGCCTTGTAGTTGTATTTATCTGCCTTCTGTTTATTCTGTGTAGATTTCTATCGGTAGGGCTGTCTTCCCTCTCTGAATCTAAGCTCCAGGTGGTTCAGTGAACAGAGTTCTGAGTGTGGAGTCAGCGATACTTAAATTTAAATCCACCCTCAGATATATTCTAGTAGTGTGACCTTGGGTAAGTCACTTCATCTCTGTATGCCTCAGTTTCTTCATCTGTGAAATGGGGCTAATAATAGAAGCGACCTCCCAGGGTTATTATGAGGATCCAATGAGATGCTATTTGTAAAACACCTGGAACATTGTAGGCTAGATAGAGAGACAGAAAGACAGACAGACAGACAGATAGATAGATATTGATATAGATATAGATATATAGCTATTATTATTGAAAGGGCTTGTTTTATTTATTATCATTGTATCCCTAGGGCTTCCTTGGCATAGCACCTGGCACACGTATGTGTATATATTGTGTATGTATGTATATACTTAATAAACATTTGTTGATTGACTGACCCACTCTACTATTCTGTCCCTGGTGGCATAGAGTCAAAAAATAAGCCTTCCCTCCCTCGCTGAAGGAGTTGTCATGGACACAAACATAGCACAAGGTAAACTGAGGAAAAGCACAGACAGTCAGCCCTGCTGGATGTATCTTTAGAGTTTAGATTCCCAAAAAATGGTAAGTGGATCCAGGGACTGGCAGACTTATGGCCCCAGGCCTTATTGTATCGTATTTTAAACTGTAAAAACTACTCTTAGCTGTTGAGCTATACCAAAGCAGGCAGTGGGCTGCATCCTTGGGCCATTGTGGGCTGGATCCTTGGGCCATGGTGGGCTGGATCCTTGGGCCATGGTGGGCTGCATCTTTGGGCCACGGTGGGCTGGATCCTTGGGCCACGGTGGGCTGGCCCCTGGATCCACATCCCTCATTTGCTCTTCCCTGTCCCTGCTAGGGTGCGCTTGTAGGCAGCGGCTGAGGGTTACGGGATGGGCTGCAGCCACGGATACTGTGGTGTGTGTGAATGATGCAGGACAAGGAAAGATAATCAGACATATTTACTCATATGATAAACCTTTAAACTTTGACTATCTTAATAAAACTCTTCATAGGCAGTGTTCCTTTTTGCTACAGCCACCTGTTATAGAAGCAGTATAAAAATCCAGTCTTAAAAACCACAGCATTAAAAATCGAATAAAAGAGCGATAAAGTACGTGTGCAGCCTGACATCTCACCCTCCACTGACAGAAAACTAACTCCAGGTGGGGAAGCCGGCTCGATTCGGTTTCATCTGGTCACAGTCAGATTTCTGAGTCAGTCTAGCGGCAGTGGAAGTACAAACACATGACAACCCTTGTCACAGAATGAAATCGGATCAAAAATGATTGCTTGTCCCAAGTAATTGGCAACCCACTGCAGCTGGGGAACGAAGCCCGTGGCCTTTGTCAGCCTCATCAGCCACAGGCTCCTTCCACCGGTTCAGTCTGATGAGGAGACGGTTGCACGCTATAGTTCCTGCCTTTGCCCGGAATGCTTGACAGCCCTGGGGAATCAGTGGAAGGGACCTTCCTGGAAGAGAAAGCAAAACACCAGGGACCCAAGCTGGGCCCCGTTCTAGGAGATATTTTAATTGTGGAGCTCTCTCTGCCCAGTCAAGGTATCTCTGCTTTCCAAGTGACTCAGTTATCTAGGTATCTATTAGCCTCAAGTACATGGGCAGTGTTCGGGGAAACCTAAAAGAGGCATGGAACCTCACTCTGATTTTAGGAGAAGTCAGCTCTCATGAGTCTGAGGACTTGTTTAAAATCTCAGCTGGAAGAGAGGGTAGAGGTCAGCCAGTAAAACCCACTGATTTAACATATGAGGAAACTGCTCAAGATCCCAGAGGTGGGACATGAGAGAAGTGGGATCCAAGCCCATGTCTTATGTTAGGACACTTGTTCCCATTCCCAGATGTCAAGTCTTGTTGTTGTATTGGGATGGTGGCTGCCCAAGATAGTCGAGTCCTCTGTGAGTTTGCTACTCCCAAGGGAGATATTGGCTCCAGATGCAGCTAGGAAATGATGATCCAGGCTTCCACCTGCTCTAGCTGTTCCTGGCTGTGAGGATGCTGACAGCCTGGGTCTTCCCCAGGGGGTCCCTCTGTAATAGGTCAGACACGATTTGTTTTTCTTTTGACAGCAAAAATTAGGTATCATTTGGATTTGAAAGGCTTTCTTCTCTTGGCCTGAGTTACAGCATATCAGCATGAAATTACATCCTGTCCCACCCACAGATCTTTGGGGGAAATGATTGATAGGATATAAGTGAAGTCAAACTTTTCTCTTGTGAAAGTTAAGTGCAGTTACATCAGACTTGGGCCACTAAAGATTCCCTGTAATACCCTTGTGAGACAGGAGCCAGATTGAGTAGAGTGCTTGAAAGAACTTAGGATTTGGATTCATGGGATCTTGACAGTGGCTGGCAGAAATTACAAGGGTGACCTTGACCAAGTCACTTGACCCATAGTGCTACCCCTATCTCAGAGTTCTCAGAAACTCAGAATCATCTATGCAGCTTTAGAAAAAAACGGCCATAAAAATGTCTGCAAAAAATGAAGGAGCCAAGATTGATAATGGAGTCATGCAGAAGGAAGGTGATGGTGAATAACAAAGCTGGCTCTGATTCCAAGTACCATGTTCTTTTCGTCATAGAATCTTTTAGTGTTGGAAGGGACCTCCAGAGCCATCTGCTCCTATCCAGACCTGGACAAGACATCACAACAACCTTGACAAAGGATGAGCAAGCTTTGGTCCAAAGAACTCCAGGGAGAGAGAGCCCCTTCCTACTCCTTCCTTCCCTCCCTCCCCTCCCAAGGCTTCCCATTCTAGACTAGGGAGGGGCAGGGGAGAGGTTCATTTTTAGTTACTCAGATAGCTCTGTGATGTCATTGATATGGGTCCACCCTCCATTATTCAAGTGGACAATGTATGTCTTCCCAGCCTATGTGATCTTTAGGCAACCCAACCCAACAAACCTGATTAGGCATATCCTATGTGCAGTGCACTTGAGGAGGTTCTGGGGATTCAAAGACAAAACAAAGTAGTCTCTGCTCTTAAGGAGTCTTCATCCTACTGGGATGGAAGTAGTGGAATGGAACTTTGACAGCTGGGAGTGGGTTAAAGAAGGTTGGGGGTAGGCTATAGCCCCTCAGCTGAGCCTAGAAGAAAGGAAGAGATGCTAAGGGGTTAGGTGAGAAGTGCATCCCAGGCAGGGTACACAGCCTGGGTAAAGACAGGGAGGCAGAGTTTGGGAATTGAGCAGACCATGGTGCCTGGAATATAGAGTGTGTAAAGATGACCAGTATGTAATAAGTCCAAAAAGGCAGGTAAGAGTCAGATTCTGAAGAAAGTTTGTATTTTATCCAATAAATAACTAGTGAGTTATTGAAGATTCTTGAGCAGGGGGGTGGTATCATCAAACCTGTGCTTAGAAAGATTATTGTAGCAGCTGTGTGGAGCATGATTGGGGCAGTGAGGAAATTGCAAACTGGGAGTCCAACTGGGAGATTATTGTAATAGTCTGAGAAAGGAGAAGGTCTTGATGGTGGCTATATCAGAGGATGGGAGTCCAATTTGAGAGATACTGTGGAGGTCATGTCCATCAGTCAGTACATATTTATTAAGTAATATTTGTGTGCCAGGTCCTATGCTGCCTCCAAGGGATGTGCAAGCTGTGAGAATGTCTGTCCTTCAGAATCCTCAGGAAACAATTCTGATGTTCTCTCACTCCCACTGTTAAGACTGAACTGCCCCCTTTTCTGACCATGCAAATGGGTGATTACTTCCTCTGTCCCATCCCCTCACAGGCACGTCAATGGCAGTGCTCCATTACAGCCTGCTCACACTAGCCATCTGTCTCACCATCATCCTGGAGGCCAATGGCAATTAGGATTCTTTGGAGAAGAATTCATAGAGTCTCCAAGGATCAGCTGGTGCTCCCAAACCAACTAGTACAAACAGTAACGTGGGAGATACCCTAGTTTCATCAATCCATCTGCTTCCCATCTCTTAGGAAACAAATCTCACACCTTATTGTCTAGGCAGATTCTTTGCCCAGTTTTACTTTGGGTTGGTGGGAATATGGGTGGGGAACATGACATTTTCTAACCTTGTTTCCAAAAAAGTCTTATTCAAAGACAACATGGTACGAATCACAAAGAGCCCCACACCACCACAAAGTTCCTCCCTGAAACCTCCCTAGGTTCGTTTTCAACCACATATGGAGCCTAGGTCAGTATATCACAACATTTAAAATTTAGGATGAAATCTGCTTAGAAACTCTTCTTCTGAACAATTAGTTTAGGCAAAATCTCTATGACAGGTTTCTTTTGCCCAAAATCATTTCCTTGATCACTTTTCCCATTTGCTTTGGGCTTTCAAAGGAGATTAAGTGGAATGCAAACACCTTGAAGGACCATTTGATTATTGTCTTGGTAACTTCCAGGTCCTTCACAGTTAGAGTAAGAGCCAATAAATGCAGAGCTGAATTTGGGGACTAGGTTGCCTCTATAAGGTGATGAAATCCCCTTTCTTGTTGATCTTCAAGCAGAAAGAAGAGGAGGGCTCAGGTATGTTATGATGGATCTTTTGTTTCAGGTAAATCTGTCTAGAGGTCCCTGGGGTCCCTTCCCACTCTCAAATTCTGTGATTCTGTGAATTAAATTGGCATGCTCTTGGCTAATGAAAGAATTCAAGTTCATTATGTGCAGGGACTAAAGCAGGGGTCTTTACTTGGAATCCTCGGAGAGATTTTGGAGGTGCATGAACTTAGATGGGAAAAGCATTATTTCTTTCCATGGACTTCTAACTGAAATTTAGTATTTCTTTCCATTGTGAGAATAGCTAACACTTAAATCAAGTTTGGGGATATGTAAAACACTTTACATATAATATCTCATTTGATTCTCAATAAGACCCCAAGAGAGATGGGTTCTATTATTACTCCCATTTTATATATGAAGGGATGGAGGTTAAAGAAAAGATTAAGAAAAAAGAAAAGAGGTTAAGTGAGTTGCCCAGGGTCACATAACCAGTAAGTGTCTGAGGGATCATTTGAATTCAGGTATTCTTCACTTTCCCTCCAACACTATCCATGGGCCACCTAGATGCCTTCAAAGATCACTACCCCAAGAGCCACTGGGCACCATGGACCCAGAAAGTAGCAAGAGTTCAATAACAGGGTCAATGGCCCCCGATTCAAGGTCTAGGATCTAAACATCACCTTCAACTCTGCAAAGTGCTTCCCATACATTAATTCATTTGGAAATCATCAATGTAGTGACAAACCATTATTCTCAGAAGGGATCCATAGACTTCACCAGCCTGCCAGAGAGATCTGTGGCACAAAAGACATCTTTGCATCCCCGGTACCTAGCACAAGGCAGGAGAATTAGTGCAAGCTTAATAAATGTTTGTGGAACATAAAACAACTGAAAGTAAATGCTCTGAAATGATAATGACCAAGCCAGGTCCCCAAGAAGATACAGGAAATGTTTCCTCCTTCCGCTTCCAACATGGTCAGTCTTTTTCCATATAGGGGTTCAGTTTTCTAGACCATCCCCCCCCCCCTTTTTTTATCCTTTTTTTTTTTTTACAAGAGATTTCTCTTTGGGAGGGCAAGGGGGAAGAACAAATTGGGCAGTGGAGGTGAGACAAATGTGAAAAACATCCGATCAAAGTATTTGAAAATAAATGCTTGTTGAATGAAAACAAAGAAGCATTTGGGCCAGGAAAGGTTCCCTTTCCATCCAAACCAGAACATTTCATTCACCTTTTGTTCCCTCCAGACTAGCACTGGGCTTTTCCATATCCCTTATACTGTGAGTTTCTCTCTGCTGGAGTTACCTTCCCAATCCCACATCGATGGGCTAGCCCTAGTTTCTCTCACTCCATCCTGTCCCAGCCTCTTCACCCCTTTCTGGGGAACCATTGTCCCCAGCTGTCAGAAAACTATAGGACAAAAGATACAGGACAAAAGAAGTTGGATATGACACAAAAGTAACTTGAATAGAAGTTAAATGTTTTTCCATAAATATCGCCGGTGCTCAGTGATTTCACTTTCGGGAGAAAAGCCATTTACATGAATCATCTGGGCCTGCTAATGGAAACCAGCAGCACAGTTCGGCTTTTCCATTTCAGTATCATTTAGGCTGATGGTTAAATAGCTGTCAACATCCCCATTAGACCATTTGTCTTGAAGGAAACTGCCTGCTCCTTGAAATGATTCCGGAGACTCCTCCACTTTCCTATCAAGCTCAATTGTATTACTGACAAGCAGAGAGTGGCCATTACCAGGGGTGGAGTACCACACCTGTACATGGGGTCCTAGGCAATGGCCTCCACAGAGCAGAATGACATGCAAATGACATGCATGTGAAAGGGTCTAAGCAGATTACTGATTTCTCAAGTAGCTCCATCTTATTCCATCCAATGCTTCCAATCAAAGGCCTTAATTAGAAGACAATGTAGATAATGGAGAATCACCATCCAAAGACAGTACTGACAACTCTCATAATTGTGCTTGCAAGTATAATTAAGATGAGGAGATACATTAGGAAAATGTGCAGTATGAGGTGGTTATGATTTTATACACGGTTTAACTCCTTATTTTGTACATTGGTTTTTATTATTTGTCTTTTCAATAGGTAAGTTTATCACAAAGGTTTTTTTTTTAATAAAATACTCCTGTTAGCATTTTTAGAGCTCATATTTCTCCCTCATATCTACTCTAAAAAAAAATAAATAAAAAGATTCTAAGTAAGGTAAAATCCAATGGACAGAATGACAGGATTCTCGAGCTGGAAGGGGCTGGAGAGATCATTTAGACCAGGGGTTCCTCATCTTTTTTGAGTCATGGACCTCTTGGGCAGTCAGTCTGGGGAAGCCCAAGGATCCCTTCTCCGAATGATATTTTTAAATGCAGAAAACAAAACACATTAGATTGCAAAGGAAATCAAGTATATTGGAATACAAGTATCAAAATATCTTTTTTCCAAATCTTTTGTTGGTTTGTATTTGTTCATGGACCCCCCACTTAAGAACTCCTTATCTAACCATCATTTTATTGTCCAAACTATCATTTTAAAGATGAGAAAGCTGAGGCCCAGAAAGATGCAGCAGTTGATCAAAAGCATGCAGATATGACAGGACAAAGGTCCAGATCTTGAAACCCTGTCCTGAGCGCTCTTCCCTAACTCCCCTGCTTTCTTTTCCATTTCCCCACCTGGGCAACCCTGATGGTCGGTAAACATTTATCGAACACCCACAATGTGGCAGGCACTGTCATAAGCGCTAGGGATTATAAAGCAAGGTGGGAAAAGTTCCTTCCTCTCCAAGAGCTAAGAGAACCAGCGTTTTGTACGATGCTGAAACTGCAGCAAAGGTTCAATTTCTAGTGCTTCCTGATGCGTTTTAAAATCCCTTTTCTCTTACATATAAAAGCACAGTGTGGTAAGCTGGGAGTTCATTTCAATGGCAACAATTAAACTATGTAGCTCTGCGGCACTTTTCAAAAGGATTCCACAGACTCTGGCAGACATAGCCTTGAAACACACAGCACAAGACTTCCGGGAGCAAGGATGGACTTCAAGGAAATGGTGACGGTTACTGCTGAAATGCTGCATCCGGGTACAGAAGGAGCATTCAGGGAATTCCTAGCAGTGCCTAAAATGATCAAGATGCTCTGTCAGACACTGTGTGACACCAAGAAGTAGAAGGCTTGCTCCTAGCCTTCCAGAAGTCTTCTCATTTTATCACTAATTAACTAACTCTATAAAGTAGGACCCAAACATAGGCAAATGAGTGGTGGAGACTACAGATTAAAATAGGATTGGGTTTGTTTAATGCTTTTGAAATGTCAAGAAGAATTAGGGTCTGATCTTTTTCAGAAGACAGGTAGCAAAATAGAAGCAACTGGGAATGAGAAGACCTAGAGTTAGGACACTGGACAAGTCACTTCACTGTGTTTGCCTCAGTTTCCTCATCTGTCAAATGAGCTGGAGAAGGAAATGGCAAATTATTCCATTATCTTTGCCAAGAAAACCCCCAACAGGATCATGAAGAATCAGATACAACTGAAATAACTCAACAGCAAACACAGCATGTAATTTCAAATGTAATTCCCAGCTATTAGTGGAAAGAAGGCACATATTTTGATTCTTAGATGGGTCTCAGTTCTCCCTGGAGAGTGCTCTCTACGATGATACAAATCACTAGCAAGCAAAGCATTCAGTAAGCACTTTCAAGGTGCCAAGTTCTGTGCTAAGTCCCCAGGAACAGAAAAAAAAAAAATTCAATAATAGCCCTTGCTCTCAAGGAGTTCACAGTCTAAAGTGGGTGATATTTTGTGCATAAATAGATACAGGCAAATTCTAATGCACAGAGAGCAGATGGAAGGGCAGCCAGAAAGGACTGGGAAAGGCCTCATGCAGAAGGTGACCCTTAACTGAGTCTTAAAGTCATGGATTCCTGGGAGAGGTAGAAGTGGAAGTGAGGAGGGAGGTGGAATAAGAAGGGACTCATGATGAAAAATGCTTTCCATGTCCAGAAAGGGAACTGGCAAACTAAGTGCAAATTGAAGCAGACTTTTTGGCTTTAAAAAAAAAAACAAAAAACAACTTCCTTCCTCTTTTTCTTTTTTTGTAACATGACTGATATGAAAATGTGTAGTGTGATTTCACATGTGTAATATATCATTTTTCTTGCCTTTTTAACAGTTAGTGGAGAAGTTGAAGAGAGGGAAAGAATTTGGAACTCAAAATTTTTAAAATAAATGTTAAAAACAAATATTTTTTTAAAAAAGAATTGAATCATTATATCTGTTGAGGTAAGAGGTGTTAAGGGTTTGAACTAGAGTTGTGACTATTTGAGTAGATGAGACTCCCAAAGTGAGAGATACGTAGAACGCAACTGTCTGATTTGCAATTGATTAACTATGTGAAATGAATGAGAGTGAGGAGGAGAGGATGACATGGAGCTTACTAACTGAATGACTAGAAGAATAGTGGGAACCTCAACAGCAAGAAGGAAATTGGAATAGAGTGAGGTTTGAGGGAAAAGATGAGTTCTGTTTTGGACTTATTGGGTATGATATGTCTATTGAACATACAGTTTGAAATGTCCAATAGGCAGTTGGCTGGTGATGTGGATCTGGAGCTCAGATGAGAAACTAGGGCTAAATATATAGCTCTTGCAATCACCTACATAGAGATTGTACCAGATTATACCATTATACCATATATGGTACCCATGGAAGTTAGTGAGATCACCAAGGGAGAGAATATAGAAAGAAAGGCTAAGAACAGAGCTTTGGGGGGGCACCCACAGCTGATGTAAGTGACTTGGATTAAGATGCAGCAAAGAAGACTGAGGAGTCATCAGACAGGTGGAAGAGGAAGAACCAAGAGGGTTTACAGTCACAAACATCCCGAGAGGAGAGAGTATCCAAGAGGAGAAGATGGGCAACCACATTCAATGCTGCAGAAAGGGCAAAAAGAGTAAGGATAAAGAAGAGGTCATTAGATCAGGCAATTAAGAAATCAGTGGAAACTTTGTAAAGGACTGCCTCTGCTCAATAAATCACTAAATGCCTGAGACTCTCCTTTGATTCTGGTTAAGGATCTCAAGGAAACAAACAGAATGACTCACTAAGTTGATCTAATTATAGGACTTATTGATAACATACAAAACCACCAAAAAAAAAAAATACAGAGATAGTTTTACAAATCCAGGACATACTGAAACAAAGATATACACTCATCTGGTTCTGGCCAGCCTTAGTCCTTAGAGATGAAGGAGCATGATCAGCCTAGGACATCACCTCTACTCAGAATTTCAAGTGGATTCTGTTTGGTTCATAGGAACACTGTCTTACACTCAAGAGGAAGAAGGGAGCTGGAATTCTTATTCTATTTACCAATCTGGGATAAGGAGGCACGAGTCACCTTTGGGTACATACAATTATAAGAAAGCTAGACAAGAATTCACAGAGGATAGGTAAAATACCTTTGGTGGGAAGTTGGAATCCAAGTGATTGAAAATGAGTAATCATCTCAGAGATCAAATAAGGAAACATAGCTCCGTCCTCTTGGAAGAGAAGTGGAGGGCTACTCTGGCAGAATGTTGAATACAATTTCAGATGTAGTCACTGTGGTGAATATTTTGACTTAACTTTTTCTTCAGTTTTACAGCAGGCAGAGGAAGGATGGGTAGGGGTATATGTGAATTCATTTGAAAATAAGAAAGAAAAGTATAAATAAAGCTTAAAAAATAATAATTCTTTTGGTACTCCGTGCTAGAACATACAGACTCACAGATGTGCTTTGGTCTACGTGCCCCCACTTCCCCTGCGTAATGGTACCCTAATCACCAAATTCAATGCTTTTTCTCAGTCCTCATCTTTAGTCACTTCTCTGAGACTCCTATCTGACGTTATCTTCCATTGACACTGGACGTACCTTGTACGGGCATAGTTGTTTACCTGTTGTCTTCTCTATGAAACTGGGAGCTCCTTGAGGCAGGGAATTGGAGTTTTGTTTTGCTTTGGTGTCTGGCATGCTGGAAATGCTTAATGAGTCCTTGCTGACTTACTGACCCCATAGTATTTGATCATCTCCAACTTCTAGACAATCTCTTCTCCTGACTTCTTTGATATTTCTCTCTTCTTTCTACTCCAAATTTCCCAGGAAAGAGACTTTACTCTGCCTCCTTTCTCTAACTGTATATTTCCTTTATAACTTCTTTTTGATGTCTAGACATTCTGGAAATACCCCTCCCCTTCCCAGTACAATGCTCCCTTGTATCATAAGGTAAAAGAGTTAACAAAAATACCAAATACAGTGATATGTTGAGCCCCATATGCAACATTCTATCCTTTTTCCTCTCTCCTGAGGTAAGGAAGCATATTTCACTACTGGTAACCTTTGGTGACTTTTCAGCTGTCCAGATTTGGACTTCCCTTCACTGTTCTTTCCATCTACTTTGTTCAAACTTGCTCTCCTGGTTCTGTTCATTTTGCTCTGCATTGGTTCATCTCAATCTTCCCATATTTCTCTGAATTCTCAACATTCCTCATTTTTTATGACTTAATGGTATTTTATTACCTCCATATACCACAGCTGATTAATCCATTTCCCAATCAATAGGCATTCCTTTGGTATCTAGCAATGCAGTACTTCTTGCTGTAGCAAAGAACTGGAAATGAAGAAAGGACCCCATAGATTGGGAAAGGATGAACAGGCTGTAATATGTGAAGCTAATGAAATCCTTTTATGCCGTAAGAAATACAGAGAAACATGGAAAGTCTTACCATGAATAGAAGCAGAGTGAAGTAAGTGGAACAAAGAAACAATATATGTGATGACTACAAAAATGGAGATGGAAAGAAGAAAACAACAAAACCACCTTGTCTGAGCTTGGCCCCAGAGAAGACACATGAGAAGGTAACTCCATATGGGCAGAGGGGACATTGCCCTATGACATTAGATTTTGTGGATGTCTTGATTAGCTTGACTGAACCTGTTTCCCACCTCATTTTTGTTCTTTCTTAGGAGGAATGTTTCTCTAGGAAGGGGAAGTAGGAGGAATGCACTGGGAAATATAGGGGAGGGAGAAACCAAAGAGACCAATACAATTTTATTTGTTCAAAATTCTGCTCTGACTATTTTATTACTTACGTTCTTTACTCCCATCTTTGACATCTAGAGATCTATGCCTAGCCATGGGATGACAGAATCAAAGACCAGAAATAGGCTAGTGACTTTTCTAGCTTCCTCTCATGAGCTGGCCCTATTTCTGTCTCCCCTAGCAGTGTATGACTTTGCCTGTCCTCTCCCAATGGCACCTCCAACCTTTCCAATGAAGAAGGTATATTATGGGGTCAGCCACCTTTCAAAGGTTCTTTTCAACCCCTAGCCTTCTGCTATGCCAGGAGGGCTGCCAACCCCCCATTGACTCTTGCAGCAAACTGCTTGGTGACTTTCAAGAGGAAGAATGAAAAACTTTGTGCCAGCCACTAACTCCCCTGGCAGGTGGTAGTGGCAATTCTCCCAAGCAGCAGAGGGAGAAGTGATGGAAACAGGCAACCCACCGACAGCCTTATTCATACAGGGTGCCAGTTGCCAAACCCTCGAGTCACATTAATATTTTTGGCAGGATGTAAAATGCCAAACCAAATCACATAGAATAATATTTAGACTCCCCAAATTGACTGGTCCCTAAATCAAGAATAAAAATTGGTGTTGAATTCACAGCCTAAACTGAGGAGATGCAGATTATACCAGAGCTGTATGGAAAAGACATCTGATAAGAAAGCAGCAAAGACACCCTGCAGACATTGCCCAGGGGCATGGAACATCCTGTTCATACACAAGGAACATGGGACTTGTTTGCACTCTAAAGAGATTCATAAATATCATGTAATTTGTTAATTGACTGCTTTGCTTACAGGTCAGGAACTAATTTCCTGTTGCTATTGCCTTGCCATTGAAATTCAAAGAGTGAAAATCCATTTCCTTGAAGGGAGAACTTGGTCCTGGCCGAGTGATGATTCAGGGAGTCAAGCTCCAGCCGAGGTCTCGGAGGGTTCTGTCCTCCCCTTTCTTTTTTAGGGCACAGGTTAGCCACTAATTTATTAACTCTGGCTTGAGCAGCTTGCCTGACCTCCGTACCCTCTGAATTTACTTGTTCATAAGAATAGGTACCTCTACAAAAAAGGATGAGCTCACTCTCCTCTCTCTTCTCTCTTTTTTTTTCTCTCTCTCCTCTTCCTCTCTTTCTTTCTCTCTCATTTTAGTTTTATTTTCACACAGAAAATGGAATTCCAAACAACAAAGAATCCTACTGTGATTAGAATAGAATCCAGTATCTTATCACTGTTGTTTGAACACCATGGGGTGATGTGTTGACTTGGATGTAAATTGGATTTAAGTGAGACAGAGCTGCACAAAGTCATCAGCCTTACTCTCCCTTCCAGAGTTATCAAAGTCCAATGGGAAGTCAAAAGTCAAGACAACTGATGACCCAGGATGCAGTGGAGGACCTTGACATCTTCCATGTCTGACCAAGCCCTCATCACTCCACAGAACCTGCCTGGGCCACTTTCATGGTCATTGGAACAAGTTGTTCTCCTTCACCCATTCTACCAGAGGAAGTCTTCACAAGTTTGGAGTAGACACCCCCCCCCCCCAAGTCACCAGAGGGTTTGAGGCCTATCGGTTCCCCTTGACCTGATTTGGCCTGTCTGCCCAGTCAGTTTTACTATGGTGTGGCCGCTGAGAATGCTACAGCTTCTTAGAGTCACAGGTGCGAGTTGGGTGGACAGTAGATGCCACAGGTATATGTGTAGCCCTGAAAAGGGTTTGGTAGGCCCTGACACCAGAGGAGTCTGTGAACACACCCCTGGACCCCAACTCAGCACCACAGTCAGGTGAGTTTAATATTCAAGCCTCACTGAGACACCGGCACTTTCTTTTTGAGGGTTGCTAATGGAGCCCTTTTACTTTTACCTTCCATTGAGTATGCTACAAAGGTAAAATGGACAGGCCTTGGCAACCAGATGAAATATGGAGGCAGGGAGGGGATGAGAAAGTGAGGAGTCAAGGACGACACCCAGGTTGTGAGGACTGGAAGACTGATGGCATTTTCCAACAGAAGAGTTTGGGAGAGAGAAGAATTGGGGGGGGGGGGGGGGGGAATAATGAGGTCAGTTTTGAGCTTATTAAGCTTAAGGTGTCTTTGGGATATTCAGGTTTCAATGGCTAAGAGGAGGTTGAAGATGCCAGATTGGGGTTCATCAGAGAGCCTAGGGCTGGATAAGTTGATTTGATAATCCTCACTGATGAGGTGATCATTGAATCCAAGGAAATTGATAAGATTGCAAAAGTGAAATAGGATAAAGGGAGAGAAAAAAGAGAGCCCAGGACACAGCCTTGGAGAAAACCCATGGTTAACGAACTTGCCCTGGGTGAAGGTACAGCAAAGGAGATGGAAAGACAATGGGCTGGGAGGTAGATGGACAGCAGAGAGCCAGACAGAGCATCATAAAAACTAGTAAAGGGACTCTCAAGGAGAGGCAGGGGATCAAGTGGTCAAAAAGAATGAGGATTGAGAAAATCTGGCAATGAAGAAATTGTTAGCTACTTTCTTGAGAGTAGGTTCATTTGAATAATGAGTTCAGAAGCCGGGCTGGAGGGATAAAAAGTGAGTGAGAGGAAGGAAGTGGAGGCAACTTTGGTAGTTGAGGTACAAAAGAGAGGAGAGATGGCAAGCTTGGATGCCTGGCAAATAGAAGCCAGCTGCCTTCTGTGACATGCCAAGGTGCATGCCAAGGGAAAGAAGGCATAAACAGGAAGTGGCCACATCCCAGATTAGGAAGTTGTGAGCTCTATACTTGTGGTGGGAAGTCCCTGGGCTCTCAGAGGTTATGTCCACAGAGCACAAGCTTGACTCAGTTTTTCCAAGGTCTCAAGTGTGGGCCTAGTGACAAGCTGTGTCTGCTGTCCAAGAGCTCACCTAGCTGAGCATGGAGAGGCTCATTGCCAGAAGCTGGCCCCTAGGGGATCATCTGTTTTTTTGTTGTTATAATGACCCATTAAGCAGCAGCACAGGGACACTATGATCAAGATCTGTCATCTATCTGGCTTAGGTTTAAAAGTGACTTATTTGTTGCTTGAAAAAAGTTAATTCTGTGGCTTTCAAGAAGTCAATGAACCTGTGAGTCAACACGTGTTTATTAAGCATCTACTAGGTGCGAAGCAATGCCAATTGGCAACTTGCCTCAGAGTCAGAAAGACTCAGGTTCTGGTCCTTTCTCTCAGGGACTGTCCATGGGATACTGGGGAAGTCTCCCAACCTTTCAGTGTTCCAAGCAGCTCTCCAACACACAGACTGCAGACAAAGCACTGAACTGCATCCATGGAGGGAGCCTCCCCACCTGGGCGTTGCCTACAGCAAGGAAATCCCAAATCCATTCTCCATCTAGAGACCAGGAGTTGTACTATGTACTGGGGATACAACTATTTAAAGGGAAAAAAAGTTCCTTCTCCTATTTTGTCAGGCACAAAGTAGATAAAGTATAAATAATGTAGATCGAAAATATAATTTTATTATGATGAATAACAAATATACAAACATTGTATTATATATAAATGTAATATGACAAATTTAAATAAATAAATATAAAATAGTCCCATGGTCAAGAATTAGAGAGAGGAGAAACCTCAGTGGAGAGACTCATTATAGAGGAATGAGAATGGTAAAGGCAGTTGGTAACAAGAATCTGTCCTAGGCTGGGGGTACTGGGAATAGAGAAGAGGGGACAGATATAAGAAACACAAAGGAGAACAAAGAGATCTTGGGAATTGATTGGCTGGGAGCAGTGGAGGGAGAGAGAAGGGTTGAAATAAGCCCCCAGTTAGGAAAGGTAGAAAGGGGGATGGGATAGTCTAAGAGCTCCATTTGGGGATATACAGGTGACAGACTATCAGAAGTAGAGCCAAGTGTAAGTAGAGGACCCTTGTCCTTGAGGTGCAACCATCAAATCAGGGAGGTGAATTCACACTCAAGAAGGATTTGCTATGGACAGGCACTGTGCTATGACATAGTCCTGGCTCTCAAGAGGGAGACACCATATAAATATCTAGGTATATATGAGCTATATGCAGAGCTTATAGAGGTCATCTGAAAGTGGAGGACCTTAGCGGCTGAGAGGACCAGGAAAGGCATCCTGCCAAAGGTAAAGTTTTAGCTAAATCCTGAAGGGACCCAGGGAAATTTAGAGGCAGAGGTAAAAGGGCAGAGCATCCAGGAACGGGGCACAGCCAATGCAAAAACATGGAGATGGGAAATGGTGTTGTGTTTGAATATCTTTGAATAGGTCACTGCAGTCATCACTGAGTCTATAGATGAGAGTAAGGTACAAGAAAGCTGGAAAGGCAAGAAGAGACCAGGATATGAATCAACTTAAAAGCCAGACAGAGGAGTTTCAATTTGATCCTGGAGATAATAGGGAGCTAATGAGGTCATCAACTAAGGGAACAGAGAGAAAAGAGGCCAGGCCAGAGCCTTGGGGTTGCTTCATAGCTCCTAGTTCTATCAAGGGATACTCAACGCACTGCTAGAGAAGGAACAGGGCTCAAGAACAGAGAAAACCAGACTCACCTCATTTCTCCGCTGTTTTGTTTTTTTTAACTAGATTACTAAACTGGTAGATTGGGAAAATACTACGGGTATAGTTTGCTTTGATTTTAGTGAGGCCTTTGACAGTATCTCATGCTAATCTTGTGGAAGATGTAGAGACGTGGGTTAGATGAGAGTGTAATTAGATTTGGGACTGGCTGAATGGCTGGGCCAAAGAGAAATCATTAATGGTTTATTGTTCGCTTAGAAGGCACTCTCCGGCGGAGTGCCCCAGGGAACTGGGCTTTTCTATCAGTAACTCGGAGAAAGGCATTGATAGCATGCTTATCCCACCCTCTGGGACCAAGTAGAACACGTCTAATCTCTCGTCCACATGACAGCCCTTACCACGTGTGGGGACACTTATCTAACTGGACATTTTATTACTAGCTTAGTTATTAGAAGGAAACATCAATAAATTTTACTAGAGTTAGCATATGGCACTGAGATACAGAACAACACAACTCCAAAGAACTAAGTATGAATGTCATGAGGGAGGCAGTGGAGATGCCCATGGTGCTGATGAGCAGGCTACAATGTGCAACCTACAAGGAGCTCCTAAGAGAGGGGAGGGGTATCATCAAGCATGAGCTGGTCAGGTGGCAAGAGCAATAAAATCAAGGGCATTCAGAGAGTGCCAATGGGATGACAGGAGAAGTGCAGAAAGGCCTCCAACACACTGGGTGCAACTCCTGTGGCTAACTTGGGAGAACATGGACGCTACCCCACGTGGAATGAGTAGGTAGGGATGACCAGAGGGCTGATCATTGGAAGGAATTTCAAAATAGAGAAGGAAAGGTCCATCTGTGAAAATGAATCATTCTTTTCTTTGGATCTAGGAGGAGGAAATGATTTCTGTTTTGACTTTTAATATTTGGGAATAAATAATAGAGATTAATCTAGAAAAGAGTTACTAACACTTTGTCTAACATAAACATTATTTCATTAAAACAACCAAAATAGCTGTTTAAGTCATCACTCCAGGCAGCATGGCAGAGCAAATGGAGAGCCAACCTTGGAGTCAGGAGGACCAGAAGCATTCTGACTGGGAGTGGGACCCTGGACAAAACATCAAAACCCTTAATGTCTCAGGGGACTCTCGAGGGCTAAATATTGTGCAATATCAAGGGGGTTGTCAATATCAATGTCAAGGGGGTTTCCTTCTGGGGAATTCTCATGGCTGATTAAATCAAAGGTCCAAACCAACTATCATATTTGTGTGCACTTTAAATGAAAGTTATAATGTAGAACAACTTTCTTATGTGATTCCAGTATGGGAAAGGTAGGAAGAAATGCCCACCAGACCTAGGAGCTCATAATAGAATAAGGAAAGGTATATCTGGCAGGGTCAGACATATAACCTAGACCTGGAGACAGCAAGTTTCAAAGAATTCAGAGAAAAAAAGAGGATCCCTTATCCTAAAATTCTGCAAGGGAGATCAGTCCAAGAGGGAGGGGATACTCTCAAGAAAAATGTTTTGATAATATAGATACAAATGATAATGATGTAGAAAAAAAAACAAGAGGAGTGTTGTGTAACTACACAGTTATGTATTAATCACCTAGTATATGCAGAGCACTGTACATTAACTGAACACAGACAAAAACAAATCAGTGCCTGACCTCAAGGAGTTTATATCCTACTTGAGAAGCATAGCAGATGCTTAAATAATTAACACCCAACCATAGTCAAACTCTAGCTAGAGTGAGGAGGAAGAGGATACTGCCAACTGGGGGGGAGGGGGCAAGGAGGAATACGGAAGGTTTCATGGAATTGGGGGGGGGGGGGGAGCAATTGAGGGAAATCTGGGTGGAAGCCAAAGAGTCAAAGCTAGAGGTGAAGAGTAATTGCATTCCAAACATGGGGAATGACTTAAAATAAATGTTTTGGAGGTAGGAAATGGATGGAATATTGATTTCAAGGAATATAATCAGTTTGACTACAGGAAACTTAATCAAACAACTCATATTTTTACTCTTTTTTTAAATTTAGTTTTTAAAAATTCTGAACTTATAAAACACCAAGATGAGCATTTCCATATACAAAATAGAGCACAAAAAGAAGACCAGCATGAAATGGAATCTATTCCCTGCCACTTGCTTGTTAAAAAAACTACACAAAAAAATTCAACGCATTAATTTCAAAACTCTCCAGCTTTCTTCTGAACTTCTCTCTCTGTGCATTTTAAAAATGTTTCAATGGTCTTCCTCTTCTTTTTTCTTTCTTTTTTGGCATTACCATCACTACCCCCCTCCCCAACCTCTGTCCAATTAAAAACAGAAGGAAAGAAAAACCCCTTGTATCCAAATTACCCTAGGCAAGCAAAAGAAATATATATGGTGACCATGTCAAAAAGATGTGCCTCCCTCCCCTTCTTTAACTCCCTCTGTGAGGAGGTGAGAAACATACTTAGGTCCTCCAGACACCTGGTTGGTCACTGCTTTGATTGGAGTGCTGGAGGTCTTTAAATCTTGATACTTTGTACCCTATTGTTGTCATTGTATCTATTATTCTCCTGGTTTTATTCCCACATCTGCTCAGACATCACAGGATCCTCTGCAAGTTTCTTTTGTCATTTTTAAAGGGCAATAATATTCCATTCCATTTATATCCTGCCATTTTTTCCTACCATTTTCTAATTTCAAGGCACATCCTTAGCTTTCAGATCTTTTCTTTTGTTTTCCAATTCACAATTTGAAGGACATTTATAGTAGATGGAAATAAGGGTGGGTCTCCAAGAACTAGCACAAAAGAGTTGCACCATCCTGTGAGAATAATAGTAAGTGTTAAAGCCCAGAGCAAGCTGAGGCTGGTGCTAAATGCTAAGAGGGAAGGAAGGAAAGGAGTTTTGTCATGCTCTGAGGGGCAAGAAGAGCAAAGAGAAATAAGGGTGCAGCTCAAGTTAGATAAATGATCATGAATAACATGAAGAAGGCTAAACTACTCAGCTTCCATCAAGGACAATGATAATAATACAAAGTGGTTAATCAGTTGAAACCCAAGATAAATGAAGAAAAGACAAGTGAGTGCCCTGGCCTGAAAGAAGTCAGTTACCAGACACAGACGAGCCCCACCCTATAGTACTAAAAGAACATGCACTAGTGATAGTTACAAAGTTATTGTGATCACTGAAGGACCATGGAGAAGGGGAGAAAGAGCTGTCCAGTTATGGAGGATTGGTTGGGATTTTTCTCCAGTCAGATCCACAACCACACCTAATCAGCACAGAAAAGGTCTTTAGATCAAATCCATCTGTGCACCCTTTTCTGTGCACTAAAAGATTGGTCATCATTGGAGAGGCTGCATATCAACTAGAATTCCATAGAAAACCAGCAAATGACAGTGACAGGTTGCCACCCAGCGAAGAAAGCTGCCCCTCAATGATGTCACCAGACTGGCAGCCTGTGGGAAGGCAGCAAGGAGGAATTTCTGGAAACAAAGAAATGGGAAACAACCCCAGGACCATGAGCTGTCCTGGCTACCTTTGTTTCTCTCCCATGATGCTCCTTAGCTATATATGATCCCTCACTATTTTCTCTGGTCACTAGCAGCATGAGAATCTGTGGGAGAGTGTGTTTCTTATGCCTATGAGGTGGTTTTTTTTTTCTTTCCTTTGGTATTCTGTTCAAGTTCAATGTGTTTTGCTTGTGCCCTATGGTTTGATGTGATAAAAGCAAACCATTTTGGAGAATCATAGGTTGTGACTTTAAGTAGAGGCTGACACCAAATAGGCCTTGAACCCAGCTTTCAGAGGTCCACATTTGTAGAGCTCCTGGCTACAAGTTAGAGATGGGAGGTTGGGTTCTATCCAGTGTGGCCAACCCTAACCCTTAACTGGTAGCTACTGAGTTGATTGTCTTGACAAGAGGGTAGATAAACCTATTGAACAACATGAATTTATTTATAAATCTCAGCAGGACTTGAGCATTTTAAAACCCAACTTTGTTTTTTTATTAGAGATTGCTTCTTAAAGGGGCTATTTTTGAAAGTGAAATTTTTTAAATTGAATTATTTTATTTGTTTTCAATGTTCTGCAATCACTTCCATATATCTTAGAATTTTTTCCATTCCCTCCCCCTTATACTCCCCTCCCTCCCCTTCCACTCCCTCCCTGAGATGGTATATAATCTTATATAGGTTCTACACCTACGTTCCTATTAAATACATGTTGCATAGAAGAATTAAAATGAATGGGAGAAATCATAAAACAAAACAAAACATAATACAAAAGAAAATGGTCTTTTTCTATCTGCGATCCAATTCTGTAGCTCTTTCTCTGGATGTGGAAGGCATTTCGCCTCAAGAGTCCATTGGAAATTTTTTAAGTCCATGAATTTCAGTGAAGTACTAAGTCTACCAGAAAAACTCTCGCACACTATGGTTGTTGCTGTGTACAAAGTTCTCCTGGTTCTATTCCTTTCACTCAGCATCAGCTCATATAAGTCTTTCCAGGTTTCTCTGAAGTCTTCCTGTTCATCATTTCTCATAACACAATAGTATTCCATTACATTCATATACCACAACTTGTTCAGTCATTCCCCAATTGATGGGGATCCCCTTGATTTCCAGTCTTTGGCCAACACAAAGAGAACTGCTATAAATATTTTTGTACATGTGGGACTCTTTCCCATTTCTATGATCTCTTTGGGATAGAGTCTCAGAAGCAATGTTGCTGGGTCAAAGAGTATGGACATATTTGTAGCCCTGTGGGCTTAGTTCAAAATTGCTGTTCAGAATGGTTGGATCAGCTCATAGCTCCACCAACAATGAATTAGTGTTCCAACTCTCCCACATCTTCTCCAACATTTATTATCTTCCTGGTTTGTCATGTTAGCCAATCTGATAGGTGTAATGTGGTACCTCAGAGTTGTTTTGATTTGTGTCTCTCTAATCAATACTGATTTAGAGCATTTTTTCATATGATTATAAATAGCTTTAATTTCTTCCTCTGAAAATTCCCTGTTCATATCCTTTGACCATTTATCAATTGGGGAATGACTTATATTCTTGTACATTTGACTTAGTTCTCTATCTATTTTACAAATGAAGCCTTTATCACAAACACTAGTTGCAAAAATTCTTTCCCAGTTTTCTGCTTCCCTCCTAATCTTGGTTGCATTGGGTTTATTTGTGTAAAAACTTTTCAATTTAATGTAATCAAAATTATCCATTTTGCACTTCATAATGTTCTCTATCTCTTGTTGGGTCATAAATTTCTCCATTCTCCATAAATGTGACAAATATACTATTCCTTACTCTCCTAATTTGTTTATAGTATCCATCTTTATACCTACATCATGTATCCATTTGGACTTTATTCTTGTGTACAGTGTCAGGCATTGGTCTATGCCTGGTTTCCACCACATTGTTATCCAGTTTTCCCAGCAATTTTTGTCAGACAGTGAATTCTTATCCCAGAAGTTGGGGTCCTTGGGTTTATCAAACAATAGATTGTTATACTCATTAACCACTGTGTCCTGAGTACCTCACATATTCCACTGGTCTGCCACTCTGTTTCTTAGCCATTACCAAATAATTTTGATGATTGCTGCTTTAAAATACAATTTGAGATCTGGTAGGGCTAGGCTCCCTTCCCTAGCATTTCTTTCTATTAGTTCCCTTGATATTCTGGACCTTTTATTCTTCTAGATGAATTTTGATATTACTTTTTCTAGCTCTAAAAAATAATTATCTGCTAGTTTGATTGGTATGGCACTGAATAAGCAAATTAATTTAGGTAGAATTGTCATTTTTATTATATTAGCTCAGTCTACCCACAAGCAACTGATGTTTTTCCATTTACTTAGATCTGACTTTATTTGTGTGAAAAGTATTTTGTAATTGTGTTCATATAGTCCCTGGGTTTACTTTGGCAGAAAGACTCCTAGATATTTTATAGTGTCTACTGCAGCTTCAAACAAGATTTCTCTTTCTATCTCTTGCTGTTAGGCTTTGTTAGTAATATATAGAAATGCAGATGATTTATGTAGGTTTATTTTGTAACCTGTAATTTTGCCAAAGTTGTTTATTATTTCAAGTAGTTTTTTAATTTGCTTCTCTGGGATTCTCCAAGTATATCATCATATCATTTGCAAAGAGTGATAATTTAGTTTCTTCTTTGCCTATTCTAATTCCTTCAATTTCTTTTTCTTCACTTATTGCTACAGCTAGCATTTCTAATACCATATTGAATAACAGTGGTGATAATGGATGAAAGTGAAATTTTTAAAGCCCATTTAAACAGAGCAGGACACCTTAAGACAAAGGAGACTGGGGAGTGATTTTCTCATATTGTGCATAATTGGACTCATGCAGCAGGCCAGAGTGAGGAAGGTCAAGAATCTAGTCAGATAAGAGGAAGCAGGGTTGGGGCTTCTAAAAATAGATACACTGGCCAGGATTCACGAATCCAAAGATTGGACATGCATGTGTGCAAATCTACAAAGTCATCCAAGTCTGGGAAGCAAGTCAGGGAGGAGCCAAGGATTACAGGCAAGGGTGTTCTGGGAAATGTTTAACAATCAGATGGTGGGGGGCAGGGTGGGATGTATGCATCACACACTTTTTAGCTTAATCTGCAGCATTAACATTTTCCCCATCCCTTACAGAACTCTAGACAATCTACAAAGCAATCCATCAAACCCTAATATGTAGCATTTTGTTCATTTCTGAAGTGCAAATGCTCACACTGAACACCTAAGTGTTACCTTTCACAAGGTAGTTGGAGCCGTCCAAAGCAAGCCACTTGTTTTAAGGATGGGCCAAATTCAAAACAGAAACCGATATGTAATAATAATCATAGCTAGCCCTCATCATCTCATTTATTCCTCCCAATAGCTTATTATTTATTCCCAGTTTACAGGTAAGGAAAATGAAGTTTAGAGAGGTTAAGTAACTGGCTCAAAGTCACACAGGAAATGTCAGAGGTGGAACTTGAAATCACATGTACTCTGATTCTAAGTCCAACACTTTTTCCACTATTTAAGGCAGGAGTTAGGAGAGGTCATCAGTAAAGTTCTAAATGCTCAGGCAGCGGGAGGGCCGACAGCAGGTGCCAGGGAGCTGAGGCATGGGTGGGTTGTCTTCCACAATCAGGATTGGACCTAGAACATGCAACAATGAGGAATGAATGTGTAGAAGGTGAGTAGGGACAGCTGATGGAACAAGAGAGTGTGGAAGGGAGGGCAAGTACGGTGACATGAGTGGGGAATGTGTCCATAGAGAATTACAGGCCCAGAGTTTCAAAACTGAGACTACAAGGCAAGTGACAAGAATTTGTAGATGTGTTTCCTGGGCTTTCCCATGAACTTTGCCATGGTGCTAGAGTACTTAGCAGGGAGTCAGGGAGAACTGGGTTAAAATCCCACCCCAGACATTTACCAGTTATATGGCCCTGATACAATGTTAATGAGAATTAAAGATCTTCTCTGCCCATTAAGGGAAGCTTGATTAGGTAAGGCTTGTTTCATAGGAAGACCCACACCTTTTGTTAATTGTTAATGAAGCACTGGGTCAGAGGGTCCTGCCCTCCAACTCTGAAAAGTGTATACTCTGAGATGAGGTTTTGATTTGGGGCTTACTCTTTGGAAGAAGGTTCCTATGTCAGATGAGACTCTAGGAAGCCGCAGCCACTCGACTTTGAAAACCCAGATGTTGCTGCTTCTGTCTCTGGTAACAATGTATGTATGTGATGGTCAGACAGTTGGATCTGTCTATTGATCTGTGATGTCTGCATTGCTTATGGTCAGACAGTTGGATCTGTCTATTGATCTGTGATGTATGCATTGCTTATGGTCAGACAGCTGGAACTGTCTGTTGGTCTGTGATGTATGCATTGCTTATGGTCACACAGTTGGATCTGTCTAGTGATCTGTGATGTATGCATTGCTTATGGTCAGACAGTTGGATCTGTCTATTGATCTGTGATGTCTGCATTGCTTATGGTCAGACAGTTGGATCTGTCTATTGATCTGTGATGTCTGCATTGCTTATGGTCAGAGAGCTGAATCTGTCTGTTGGTCTGTGATGTCTGCATTGCTTATGGTCAGACAGTTGGAAGCCCTGTCTGTTGGTCTTTATTTCTTTGCTTGTATTTTCTCTGTCAGTATATGTGATTAAAGAACCTTATTGACCCCTCCAAAGTTGCTTTCCTTTCAGAAAAGCAGATCTAAGAACCTGTGCTGGCAGCCCAACATGGATGTGTCAGGGTCCTTGCTACTACCCCTAGGCAAATCATTTTTTCTCTCTGTGGCTCAGTTTTCTCTTCTATAAAATGGGAGTAATAGTTTGAGGTTCAGGTATTGGCTGACCTTGAAATGCTTGATAAATGTGAGTCATTCCTGTGGTCACACTCACTTACTAGCTAAGGCACAGACCTTTGCGGCTCTGTGTGTAGAGCACAGTAAGAGACATTTAGCAGAGAGGCCACCCAAGCCTGAGTTTGGGTCCAAGCTCCCTTTTTTGCTGTAGGTAGAGAATTCAGGGAAAGAAGGAGAAGCGAGGGGAGAAAGGCCCTTCTTCCCTCTGCCCTCTAATCCAACTGTCCCCTTTAGGAGATGCCTGCTTGAGGTTGAAATGGAGAATGTTGTGATTCTCAGGCTCTCAGTACGGGAAGTGTCTCCAGAGGCATCTAGTTCAACCCACATGGAGACAGGAATTCCCACTACAATAGTCCCGGTGCATTGTTCAGACTAGCCTTTACTTGATGTTACCTCCCAAGACAGCCTAGCATTCTTTGGAGAGCTCAGACGGTTTGGTTATCAACCTTTATATCAAAGCTCCAACGTGACCAGTTATCAAGCATGTTTATAGATGAGTGAAGTACTTTGTAAATCCCTTTCCCAGATTACTGAGAGGGTAAAATGGAATATTTGTAAAGCACTCTGCAAACCTGAAAGTATTATCCAAATGTTTTTTATCATTATCATCACTGGTATCATTCCACCTGGCTGATCTGTGTTGGTGGAGGGAGTTCTTCACACTGATGAAGTCACAGGACTGAACCCCTAAGCTTCCCTCCCCCCAAAGAACAAATGTATTCTATCCATGGAGCTCAGTTTTGCCCTTTGGAGACATTTAAGACTAACCTAAGGAGAAATTATCTGAATAAAATAAATAGTTATTGAGAATAGTGTACTCATGAGAGGCAAGGTAGTGCAGTGGGAGGAAGGCTGGCCTTGGTATCAGGAAGACCTGGTTTCAGGTCCTTCTTTGTGTATAAGGATGCCCCCTGGGAAATCATATAACCACTCAGTTACCCTAGTCAAGGAGAAGAATTATTGATCCACCCCAATTAATGGCATTTCCTACACTGTTGAAATTCCACATCCAGATCTAAGAAAAGCAGCAACGATATTCAAATACACCAATGTGTCTGTGAACTTCTCAATGTAAACATGTCCTACAATGATGAAAATCACTGCCCATGAATTTACTGCAGGGAACCCCACGAAACGAGGAAAGATAACAAAAATCATAACAAGAACTCCTATCTCCATTGTGTCCAAGGTTTGCAGACCTCACAGCCACCCTATGAGTCGTGTTCTCCATTTCACAGATGAGGAAATTGAAGCTCTGAGGGATAACATGATCATGCTCACATGGCATGCAGGCATCATGTGAGGTTGATGGCTTGATATTGAGCAGAAAAAACATTTAAAATTCAATTCCCCTCTGCAAATATCAATTGGACCCCAATGACAAGCAAGGCAATGTCTAAATCCTTGCTTTGTTAAGTAGTAAGCCAAGTAGCCAAACAAGGCAGCCCACACCTGTAACTCCTGTGACCTGGAAGAGGGAGGCCAACAGGTCTCTGGAACTCAGGAGCTCTAGACTGCAGGGGCTACATGGATCAAGGATCCGCACCGAGCTAGATGTGACTGTACTGAGGCCTGGGATGGAGGAGGAAGGAAACACCCACCTGCCCAAGGAAGGACAATCCAACCCAGCTAGGAAAGAGAGTGAACTACTGGTGACAGGTGGTGGAACCAGGCCCCTGCACTGCCAGCCTGGGCCAGAGAAGGAGAATCTCTCTGAAAAATACAAATTACAAAGTGATGTGTTACCTACAAGGAGATCACAAAAGTTGCTCCTTTAGTGAAATGCAAAAGTCTTAGAGAGAAGAAGGTAGAAGCCAAAGGCCATCCCATCTATATGGACTACAACCAGCTCATTAGAGCTGGATTCATATTAGACACACCACTGAGCCGGTTCAACCAAGACAATTAGACAGAGTGTCTTGCAAATGTTAGCCTGAAATCTAATCGTTAGTTTTTATCATTATTTTTCTAAGGTCAAACATAATTAGGAAGATGAGAACATGTGTATGCTAGCCGTGTGACAGAGTCAATATCCATGTCTCTTGAGGTTTAGTAAATGATCAGTAAGTTACAAGAACATGTACAATTGTTGACAGTCTGTCATTAGTTTTCTGTTTGTTTCAGTCGGCGTGCTCATTTTTTCTTTCCAATGCTTTTGTTCACATATTTGAAAAGCTGTACTTATCACTGAAAGTCAAAATACAACTTATATATGTATTTTTAAAAGGAATGTAGGAGTGTGGTGCCTGGTACAGAGAAGATATTTAGTAAATGTTTGCAGATTGACTGATTGATAGTTCCCTGTAACATACACATAATTCAAAAGTCCTCTTTTTGGTAATGGATGCCTTTCCTTTGCTTTGGTCATTGTGGCAGTTAAAAAGGTTCAAGAGGCATAGTTTCTGGGTAACATAATCATTTTATTAATGAGGTCAGCATGTTTATTAATCAAAGGATGGCCATTTGGCTGTCTCACTTAGACTAAAGACCCCTAATGGCAGTGGGCTCACAGTTTAAATGCCCTTTGAAGAGGAAGTGTGCCAATCAACTCTGCCTGGTTAACACAATGGAAGTTGCATCTTGGGGTGACTTGGGTCACCGAAATCTTGGTCAAAGTGACAACAATTTCTATATCAGCTATCTTGACAAAAGGGAGAATTAGCATTTTCCCAGATCCGACTAAGCAAAGCCCAGTGAGCAGGAATACACCTATTAGTCCAAATTTAGAATTTCTTTTACCATCTGATTAGATCTTAGCTTGGGTAAATTTCTGAGGGACATTTCCCACCCTGGTTGGTTGCTATATGAGGAAGTAGAAAAAGGGGAAAAACCTTGTCCTAATATAATTAATTAGTTATGAAATGTGAGAGAAAATATTCATTTCTCATATGATAAAGGGCACTCATACATAGGGATCACAGGGGATAGGCAAGAAATAAGTTTTGTTTCTGTTTTATTATCAATTGTAATTAGAATCAAGTTTTAAGGGTCCAGAGGACACAAGTAACTGTGATCACTGCTGTTGTGTCAGAGAAAACAACCCTTTCTCAGTAATTAAATATCATAGCCAAGAAAAAATTCTGGCTTACCAGACAAACAAAAACTTTTGAGTTCTGTCACATTCTTACAGTCTCAAAGTGAATGTTAAGATCAAAGGTCCCAAATGGGTCTAGATAATGAGCCAGGGATATTGATGCCACAAGTTTACTGATCCAACCCAGAGATAAGCTGGGCCTTTTCAAAGAACTTTCCCAAGCAGTCCTGTTCGAAGTGGTTTAGTGACAGCTGGCTCCAGTGAGGATCCACAGGCGATCTCGAACAAGAAAACAGCATAGTTACTAAAGAGAAAGTCGGCACTCTCCCTCATGACATGGAGAAATCAAAGGAGACTGTCACTAAGTAAGAGAAAAACAGGAAAGGTTGCTAATTCTACCGTCCCCCACTCCCAATCATAGTCCATTAGAGTGCCATAAAATGACAGAGAGGTGGGAGAGGTTTTTATGGACGCATCCCACCAGGAATAATCTAATGTCCTACATTTAAACTTTCCCAAGATAAAAATAATTTGTCAGTCAAGTCAATTGCCTCTCAAATCAAAGTTGAAACTCCCCATCACGGTCTAACTGTCAGACCCTCCTTTCCTCTTGGAGTCAATTTAGCCTTAAGAGGATTGATCTGTACTTTATCTACTTTATTTCTCCATAAATGACAGCTAAAGTAAGCTTGGGAGAGATTATTGTCATCTTCAAAACAAATTTAAATTAATTTTAGAAAAAAAAAGTTCCCATGCTAAAGCCGAGATGCTATCCCCATCACCGGGACAATCAGTGGGAAATTACAGTCACTTGGAAAGATGCAAAAAGAGCATTCATTCTTCACACAACTATACTAAAACTTCCTCTAACTAAACTAAACTTCCACCCAACTCCTTTGGAAGCTCAGTTAATTGGGTTTTGGGGGTCCTTCACTTGAAGAGACAGGGCCAAGGACAATAAAACTCCAGGTCACTGACTGAGAGCACAGCTCCATCCTACTCTAGACCTCTCCTGTGCCCTCTCTCCCAATTACTATATTAGCACTGTCTCCCTTTCAAAATGACTTTATGTTATGTTGCATAGCCTCTGTGTTTACTTACCTTGGTGCAAGGTATATCTCCCCAGGACAATGTAAGTTCCTCGAGAGGAATAACTCATATTTTTGTCATTGTATCTGCAGTGCCTAGCACAATGCCTGAAGGTTTGTTTGAACTAAAAAAACTCCTTCATTTACATCTAGAGATGCAGTATTCCCAAGAAGGTGCAATAAAAAAAAACCCTTTCTTTTCCTCTGTCTCAGCTTATTTTCGCTACTTAGCATTCATAGACAAATTGCAGCCTGATATAAGGAAAAACTACCTTCCAATGAGAATTGTCCCAGAGGGGAGTGGGCTCTCTCCAGATCCATGAATTTCCCTTCCTTAGAGGCAGTCAAACCTCCATGGTTGGTCAGCTCTATCCTAGTAGGGACTCCTTCTGGGTAGAGGCTGCAGAATTCCCATCCCACTCTCCAGTTCTGTTATTTAAGACCCTCCACAGCTGGCTGCCACCCCGACTTTGATCTCTTATACCCCTTCCACGTGCTTTATGATCCCGCCTTGCTGGGAAATATCGCCATGCCTTTCTCTGTTTTTGTCTCTGTCTCTTCCCCAACCTCTGTCCCCTCCCTCAAGCCTTTACTTAGAGAAAGCATCACTTGAGTTGAATTTCAAAGTGTGAGGAGGCAAAAGGAGGGAACCTTCCAGGTTATCTGAATCTAGGCATTCTCTTCTGCTAAAAAGGACTTTTCCAGCATCTTCGTGAAGGGCTATGTTGTGTGTTAATGAAGCCAAATGCAGCAGCCCTGTTATCACCCCCTGAAGTTTCTGCCTTTAAGGCCTGGTCCTTTGCCCTCCAAGTCACCAAGCTGGGGGAGCTGGGCAGGCGAGGGGCAGAACAGAAGAATGCTAACTTCCATCTTCCTTCCAAATCTTTAACTTAACTCTCTGACTCAGCTCTGCCCTTTTGAAAATTCAATAACTAGTTCTTTTTGCATGAGAGACAAGACCACAAACCACACCTAGGGCAAAGAGCATGATGCCTGTCCCACACTGACTTGCTCTGGGCACACAGACAGTGATTAGCAGCCCCAGGCTTTGAAGCCATATCCTCTGATTGAATCCAGTGCCCTTCCCACCACACTAAGTTGCACATATTGGGAAACTGATAGTGGAAGGATTAATTTTGCAATCAGGAAATCTAGGTTCTAGGGCCAGAGTCTTTAGACATTAATTTGCCATGTGATCTCAGGCTTCACTTGAGAGGTATTATTGAGAGATCAGGAATAGGAATTAAAGGAAAGAGGAACAAAATCAAGTCCAAAGAGAGCCCCACTGGGGTCCAGGAAGGGACCACAATGAATCTGGAAGGTGGCATCGTCTGCATGTCCAAAATAGAAAGGAATGACTTACAGAAGGTGCCTTGCAAGGCAGCCTAGCAACTAACAGAAAGTCTTTTTGCTTTTCCATTTTCTTCTGGTCTCCAGGCTTGTGTGTTTCATTACTTAACATTATCACAAGGACGCCTCATTCTCACTTCAAACTCAACATTTCTGATATGGGCCTGATCTATCCCCTGTATCCCCTAAACCTGTTTTTCCTCCTTCTGATAGTGGCACCTAAGCACAGATCTTCAGCCATCTCTGGCTCCTTTCTGTGTCAACTCCTATGGTATCCGCAAATCCCACTGACTCTATTTTTAAAAATATTATCAATCTAACAATCTCAACAAGACAATCAAATTTAAAAAGAACACAACCCAATGTAACCACATAATCAGAACTACTGACATCAAAAATAGACTTCTCCATTATCATAACTTGGTTATTCCATCTCCTGATGTCTCTTCTGTCCATTTACATGTACTTTTATTGTTTCTGTATTTGTTATTGCTGTTCAGCCATTTTTTCACTCTTGTCCAAATCTTTGTGGTTTTCTTTTGGGGTTTTCTTGACAAAATACTGGAGTAGTTTCCATTTCCTTCTCCAACTCATTTTCTACACATAGATATAGAAATGCCCTTTGTCCTGCAGTATTATTTGTTAAGGTTCCCTCCCCCCTGCCATAGTCTTCCAATTTTTCATTTTTAATAGTGCAATGAGATTCCATTCTGTTGACATGTGATAATTTGTTCTACCACTCTTCAATCAATTTAATCCAACAAACATTTCTTAAGCACCTATTCTGTGCAGATACCTGGGCTAGTCACTGGTAATAATAAGACAAATATTAGTCCCTATCTTTGAGGAGTTTACATTCTACTGAGTGCATACAAGTTACATAGGTAAGTAAATAGACAGGGAAGCAGAAATAAGGAGTAAGAGTACCCCAGACAGGATGGAATGTCACACATGCATTTGTTTGAATTAATCACTTTGTTTGTTTGTTTCTGAATCCACAAGGGGAGATAATCAATTTCTCTGGTTCATATTACCCTGCTATTTAGGAACAAATGCTTCTCTACATGAGAAATTATTTAATTTGGCAGGAGGATGGGAGTAAGTCAGCATCCTCACTAAGAAGCTCAGGTAAAAAATCTATACATACTAATGAGATTTATTAAAGGGTTTCTTCTGAGGTGATTGAGGCCTCAGGAGGGCTGCAGGTTGAGAATGATACCAGTTCTTCCGATCCGACTCTTGAGATTTTGTGGTTGTTGCTTACTTTAGTCACGTCAGATTCTTCATGATCTCATTTTTGGCAGAGATGCTGGCATCATTTATGGGCCTCTACTATCTGGGCAGCTAGCTGCCTGCTATATAAGATCAATTAATGGGGTGCAGTCACAAAGATGCCTTCTGTGATGAGAGGGATCTTGGTATAGCGAGATAAACAGTGGACTAGGAGTCAGGAAGACTTTAAGCTGAAATCTCACTTTAGGCACTGAGTAGCAGTCTTCAGTTTCCTGATAAATCTGATCAATGGGGAGGCTAATAGCATCTACTCAGTAGGGTTGTTGTGAGAAGCAGATAGGAGAAAACCAATGTAAATAACAAATAAGATAACGTATGTAGAGGGGAGGGAAACGTTAGCTAGAGTTATGTTTCACCAGTTTCATTCCATTTCCAGGGACTGGTGAAAAGCCCTGTGTGATAGAATGCTTCTGCTTCCTCATTGGAATCCTTGAGCTTTGACTTTGATTGCGGAGGGAATGAAGTAGAAAAAAAATTGGGAAAGAGAGTCTGACTCACCACTTGGCTGACTTTGGAAATTCATTAATTAGACCTGTTTTCATAGAGATAGGCACCTGCTGTCAATGCTTTGGCTGGACTCTAGGAAATATTTACCCAGGAAAAATTGCCCAGAGCCCAGGGACTTACTCCCTACAAAAACTCTGAGCTCCCTAGGAGTTTAGATGAGGGGCATCACAAAACACTGGCAACACTGAGAACAACGTCATTATGAAGTTGGTTGAAGGCCAGCATTTCTGACAGAATTCTTCTGAGAAGATCTCTTGTTGTTGTGTTCATCCTTTGTTGCCGAAGGAGATCATGCCATCAGAGAAATGATGACACAACTTGCACTTGACTTTGTTTTGAGTGAGTGAGGGCTATGCAGGTCACAGTAGCCATCCCCTGACTGCTTCTTAGACAGGCCTATTCACTGAATGGGTGTTACCTCACCCTAAGTGAGTACCTGAACAGACCTTGGCCTAAGGGGGCCAGGGTCTCCCATTGCATCCTGGGTCATCTCCAGTCATCTTGAGGAATGTCTGGTCGCTGGATTCAGATGGCTCCAAGGGAGTAGTGAGGCTGGTGACATGCACAGCCCTCCATCACTCAAAGTCAAGTGCAAGTCATGTCATCATTTCTCTGATGGCATGGTCTTCTTCGGCAATAAAGGAGGAACACAACAATCTGTGAGTGGACACTGCTGCCTGCATGGGGACCCAGCTAGCTGGGTAACTCAGTTCCTCCTCTCCTGTCTGTCTCTCCCTCCCCTTCCTTCTCCTCTCCAGAGGAAGGTAAATTTGGATGGCCAGAAAATACCCAGTGAACTCCATTTTAAATAAATTTTTCTTGATACTGTTTTTGTGTGTCAAGTTTGTCTCTAACAAACCTAGCGCCCAATGTGGGGCTCCCCCAAATGTGGGGCACTTGACTTGCTGCCTTGGAGGAAGTGAGATTAAATTTATGGGATGAGCACTCCTGTAAGAAAGGTTTTTTTTTTTTTTTCCAGTCCCTGTAAGTTACATCTCCTCTATTCCAAGCGTGCCATGGGCAGGAGTTCAGAGGAAGGAAGGAAGGGAGAAAACTTTGCCAGTGGACTATGTAAGTCAGTATACTGGGCAAAGATCAGGTCACCCCAGGAATTTCCACTCTGGATCAGTCTTTTACTAAGGAAGGGGAGTTTGGAGTGGCAAAATCTTTGTTGCCCCCTTTTCCTGTCCAGAAGTTTTTTTCTTTGGCATCAAGCAAATAAAGAAAACTTGGACAGAATCCCAGGAATTTGAGCCATGGCAGGAAGGAGAGTCCCTGGGGATATTTGGAGGATTTGATACACTCTCAGGTCAAAAGAACTACGGTGGTCACTAGGGCCCAGAGACATTAATCCCAAAAGTGACATCATCTGGTGTTGGGACCTCTAGGTGTTTGTCCTGGAAGCTGGAGTGAGCTTAATAGGGAGGAATTTAATCCTTAGAATTGGCTTGTAGTCAGAGTAGTCATCTCAAGATGAATAGTTGAATTTTGACCGGTCTAACTTAAATGAGTTTATTTCCCACAAAGAGAGGATCTGTATTGCTCTATCTGTTCTCTGTTTGTCTGTGTGTCTGGAAGTGTTTTGTTAAATTGTAAATACAGCCAGTCAGAGCGGCTGGGTCTGGGGCTGGGGCTGATCTCCTTCTCTCCTTCTCTCCCTGATTACAGCAGCCTCAGGAGTGAGTGGGCTGGAGAGAGGGAGAAAAAAAAATGCTTTACTATTTGGTTTGATAATGGTGTTAATAGAAAGTTTGAAAGTTTTTAAGAAGTTGCTTAAAAAAAATTCTTTCTTTCTGCATTCTAGAACCCTGGCCAGGTTGTGAATGTGAAAAGAAAGATTTTGGCTCTTTGCAGAGTATTCAACTTAAAAAAAAATGTGGCTCTATTAGTTAAATTGTTAAATTAAATTAAATTGTTAGGCTCTAAGATTTCTTCTTAAGGGACAAAGAAGCTGGAAGAGATGGTGAGTATTTGTTCCTTTGAAATATAAAAGGAGGGGAGGAATATGAGTGGGATGTGCTTGGACTTTGTACTCTCTCCCCCATCCCAATTCAGAAAAAGTTTAGCTTGATTGGGAAACCAATAGACAAAGTTATGGAAGGTTATTGCATTTAAAGATTTAAAGGTTGTTTACTGTGATTTGTAATTATTACTATTAAGCTCCCAAGTTTCATTCTTGGAAGTCATACTTTGTCAATATTAAATTATTTAGGCCTTTCTGCCTGGGCAAGGAGGCTCTTTAATTAATCTGATTCAAAACTTTTTTGGATCTGGGAAAGTCTTTCTTCCTCAGATAAGAGAATGGCAAGCCATTCCCAACCTTACCTAAAGAAGGATCTCTCTTGTAATAGAAATTAGCAGAGTAAAAGACAGGCAGTCTGGAGTGAAAAGCTGAGTTTTGATTTAATGAGATCTCAAAGCTAAAATCTGTACTTTAGGTTTGAATTGGGTCAATCTATCTGATACCAAAAGATGATGTGTGTAACAATTCATTTTAGAATTTCTGTGATTTCTATTAGAAACATTAACTCTGTCCATGTGCTCACACCACGTGGACAAGGGGAAGGTTACCCCCCTCTCTCCCACATATGATTTAAAGGCTGGGATGAGACTGGGAGACCTGGTCTGCTGGGCCTGGGAGAGGGAAGGGGAACCAGAGGATGGTGTTTCAGCTCTTTAAGGAAGTAGATTAAAAGGGAAAAGGCTATTCACAGCTGAAAATGGCCAGCCATGTGGTGCTGTTCCTATCAGAATTAAGCAGAAAGATAATGTTATTTGGCATTTATGACTGTAAAGTGCTTAACATAATGATGGGAATAGTTCGATGCAACATTAATCTAATGTAATTGTTACACAATTTTTAAATTTAGACTTTGTTATATATAGATTGGGGTTTTAAAAGGATATGATAGAAATTTGATAATTTGAAACATATTTGGTTATAAATAAGCAGTGAAAATGCTGATGTTTGCTATATAATGGTAGATTTAAGCTAGAAAGGGGATTCCAGTGCAGGTAGTTATAGTTAAAATGTAGAGGAAGGCAGGATAGTCTTAAGTAATGGGATTGAGAGTCTTGGAGAAA
Organism: Notamacropus eugenii; assembly: GCF_028372415.1. Classification (NCBI taxonomy): domain Eukaryota; kingdom Metazoa; phylum Chordata; class Mammalia; order Diprotodontia; family Macropodidae; genus Notamacropus; species Notamacropus eugenii. The sequence goes on from NC_092874.1 coordinate 15,124,082, forward strand.
TAAGGGTTTTGATTGCAGATGGTTTCAGTAAGTAATGAGGATGTGAGGAAGTATTTCAAGAAGAAAAAAATCCCTGTAACTTGATTTAATATTGCTAATAATTCAATCAAATTTGAGATGACACTATCTGAAAGGGTATCAGGTGATAGAGTGTGCCTACATGGTGGTAAGCTGAATGGGTTAGTGGCTTATTTTAAGTTTTAAGTAAACTTAAATAAGTTTAAATTTTTAGGTAATCCATCTAAATGTTATATTAGGAATTGCATAGTTAAATTAATGATGAATTGGTTAAAAAAAAAAAGAACTGTTAAGAATTTTTTGTAAGAGTTTTCTTGTAGTATTCTTATTGAGAAAATGAGAATCCTTTAAAAATATATACATATATTTATATATACATGGGTGTGATTTTTCAAGCCTGTTCCATCTAAGGATGTATTAAGTATGTTAAAAGTTTATTTCTGCTATTAAGAAGGAAATTTTATGAATCAGGCATTTACGTTTGTAGAAGGAAGCTTATGGGCAAATGTGAAAAGGCTTTGGTTTTAGGTCTTTCCTTGTTATTTTTGTCAATTAGGTTCAAAGGGGTTGTGATAAATTGTAAACTGTTCTTGAGAGAGGAAAATATTTGTTGTATTAAGAAATGCTTTGTAAAATTTTTTGTATGGTTTCTGGAAGGCCTATCCAATTTGTATTTGTAAGTTAATTTGTTATATAAAGGTTTTATAATTTTATGAGGACTGGAAAATGAGACAAGGAACTACAGCTCCTCTTCAGTCGAGCCTGGAAGGTATGGAAGCCTCTCCGTTTTGTTTTCTCCTTCTCTTTCTCCAAGCACCTTGGAAGCAGTTTTCAGACCTGACCCCAGGTCCCAGTAGGTCAGGCAGCTAGAAGGCTGTCTTGCACTCAGGTTTTTGGTCCAGTGATGGTGTTCCAGGCTGTGGACCTGGGCACACCTCCAAAGCATAGGCAAGGATGGATGCCCTATTGGAAAATGTGTGCCCAACTCTCCGAATTTCCTTGGCACTAGAGAATTATGGTTATCTCTTTTCCCTTGTATCTTTTTCCAAGGCTTACTCCCACATCCTCCTTTATGGAGGAAGGGTCTTTCAGTCCCATGCCTGTAATGGGTCAATCCTCTTCAGTTCCCAAAGTTTACCTTTGGGTTTGTCTTTTACAAAATTCGGAAAAATTTAGTTTCTCTAAAAAACTTAAAAGGAAAAAGCTGGTGTTCTTTTGCAGCACTGTTAGCCTCAGTATTACCTAGAGGGCCATGAAGCATGGCCCGTTTTGGGGACTTTAAAAATGAATACTCTTACAGTTAGAATTGTACTGTGTGCCTAGAAGGAAAATGGATAGTTTTCTACCTAATGGCCTTTGCCAAGGAAAGATTGTGAGATGCTTGTAGCTAGAACTGCCCCTCAAAAGGAGCAATGGGGGTCAAACATACATTTTTGATGATCCCTTTATGGACCCTCAGGGCTTTGGCCTTCTCCCTCTCCCCCAGCCCCAGCAACACGTCTCGCTGAGGTGTGACCTTCTGCAGTCCCTCTCCCTGAGGCAACTTTGCTTAGGCCTCAGGCCCCATTCCCACGGCAGTCTCTGGGTACCTCTCCCACTGACCCCTTCCTCTCCTCAGGTGAAGGCTGATCATTTGGCTAATGGTGACCCTCCCCCCCAATACCTAGGATGGGATTAACAGAAGAGTGAGGATAAGGGGAAAGGAGACCATATGATAATTTGCTTGTTAAAAGGCCTAAAAACTGTCCTTCAAAAGCAAGTAAGTTTCCAAAAAAAAAAAAATTAGGGAAATTACTCAGGAGGAAAAGGAAAACTCTGCCCTTTTTCAAAACTGGCTAGTGGAAGTTATTATCCTGACTCTGTTGAAGGGACAGCAGCTACAGCCTGGAAGTACCTAGGTTTAGCACATAGCCACAGCCATGGGTGGAGGGAGAAGGGGTCAGGATGGGTCAGGATGGAGAAGCCAGCCAGTCACTGTCTGCACTTGGTAAGACAGCCCATCCTTCTGTCAATAATTTTTATATGATAGGAAAATGCAATTGATGTCATCTGAAATTTATTGTTTGTGTTCACAGCTAAAACAATTTTGTTATCACTTATAAAAATTATAAGTTTGCCATTTATAGTTCTAATGCTAAAACCTAAAGCTGGTACATTATGTGTATATTTGTGGAAAGGAGCAGTCCTCAGGCTAGTCAAAAAGTACAGCCCCAGCAGCTGAGGAGATTGTATAAAGAACTGGCTTTGGTGAGAATTTAAAAATGTATAGAAATGGTCTTCAGTGATTGGATTTTAAGACAAATTTAAATCTAAGATGTAAGATAAAATCCCTGGGAATATTCTTTCTGAATGTAATGGGAATAATTAGATAAAGGAAAGGAAACCAAAGTATATACGTGATGTTGTATCATTGTTCCATAGATCAAGACTGGGATTTAAAGTTAACTGTAATTGTACCTTCTCTACAGAGGGACTCAGCGGAAGGAGTTCCTTACTGAGAAAGGGTGGCCCCAGGTGGTCTGGGGGCTCCAGGAATGGTCTTGATGAGAGTGGCCAGTAAACTGGAGATTTGAATTGATAGGATCAAGAGAGGGAAGTAGAACAGAGATTTGGGTATAATGATAGAACGGGCCTTAGGAGAGCCAGTTCATGTGGGGAAAGCCGAAGAGTTTTCAAGGTGAGGTTCTTTTCCAGAGTCTTTTAGGCAAATGGGACTAAAACTCTTGGGGTAATGGACAAAGGTCCCAACTTGGAATGAGGTCTTTACATGTTACAAAATGATGTAAAAGCAATTAGTATTAAAACAATTGACTGAATTAATTACTGAGACTAAATCAGAGACATCTTCAGTTTGGGGGAAAGAATCTCAGTCTAATTTTCTTAGAGGCAGGTAGCCTCTGGTCATATTTGGCACTGATGGAAAAGTTCAATGTTTGTTTTGATTTCAGTTCATTTCATGAACACAAGTGGAAATTAGTGTTTGAACTTATCATATGTGTAGCTCATTCTTTTCAATTGAGCAGGGTTAGAAGGGGACAGTAGTTTGGGAAGCAGATATAAATCTATTAGACCAATAACTTAAGGTTTTAATGGCAAATTTGATTTTATGATTCTTATTTAATCAGGAACTAGAACATGTATAGAAAGGCATGTAAGCCACTTAGGACTTGCTTCAAAAGATGTTCCTTAGCCAATGTGAAATTGTAGTCATATCTAAAACTGATTATTGGAGCTTGCTATTTTAAGATTTTGTGGGACTATTAACTGATTGTCTTTCTAAGTCTAACTCCTAGAAAGGTGATCTGAGCCACTGATCCATGATGCCAGTAAGCCTGTGAGATGCTGGTATGAACTGCAAGGGGGTGATCTCATGGGAAGATTGGGAAAGCAACTGTTCAGTCTGAACTGAGGTAGGACTCTCCTGACTCAGTTTCCCCATTGACATCTGGTAGACTTTAAGCCTGGCTAAATGCCAGTTGACAATCTACTCCTGCCTGGAATTGACATGAAGTTAGGGAAATGTTGTTTCCCTACAATGTCCCTACTCTTAGTAGCAATTTCCTATAATCAATAGTTTTGTAAGCTTAATACCATATCTATTAAATGATAGATTGTTGGTAGGGGAATATCTGAGTTTAAGTCTCAATTAAGCTGTTAGGCTTAGGATTTTAGACCAACAACAATAAGTTAGGGTCCTTTAATTCTTAGTAATATTATGGAGACCATCAGATCAAGATCTTGTGAGGTTAGCCTACATAGCTATTATTATTCTGTCTCAGTTGGTTAATGTTAAAAGAAAAATGGTTTGTGGTCTATATTGTAAGTGCTTTAAAAGAAGCATCACATGACCAGAAGCTGGAATTGTTTTATGATGTGATATGTACTGTGTTCCAAATGATTACTTATTGTATTTATGTAAGTACTGGAGCCTGTTACTGACTCTAGTGAAATCTCATCTTCCTGATGGGGGAAATGAATAGTGAATTCATGTAAAATGTAAAAGCCAGGTTCTAATGTGAATTTCTTAAACATGGCCAAATTGGCCAAAGTTCCAATTTTGATTTTGTAAGAGTGATAAGTGTATAAAGCTTAGGAATGGTCATCTAAAATTGTATTAAGGTCAGTTTTGTAGGAGATTGGACACCTGGATTTCTACAAGAAGATAAAGGGAAGAAGATGTTGAGATGCTATGCTGAAGACTGCTTAAAGGAGCATCCAGATCAGAAAACTGCATCAGATGATGTTCCTCCCCAGATCTGCTGTATGGCTACAGTGCATTAAATTGTCTACAGAAACATCCAAACAATACTTTTACTGATATGTCCTAAAGGGAGCACTCACAACGAGAAAACCCCAGATTCTTGAGGTATCCAGGTCTAAATTTTATACTATCTCCTTTAGCGAACTCAAAGGGCTCCCCACCTACTTTGTTACTTGTATCTTCTAGGTTGTCTAGTGTGGAGACTGATACATAGTAGGCAGGGGAAAATGTATCATTGGCTTACATTTTCAGCAGGGAGACGTTTCCTCCCAAGGGGTCTCTGATAGACTGCATCTTCAGTCCAGGTTGCTGTTACCCAAGAATCAGCTCTGACCCCTCATGTTTGCTTGAAGATCTCCAGTGAGAGGACCCCATGATCTCGAAGGCAACCCATTTTCATGGTTCTAACTGTTAGGAAGCTTTTCCACATATCAAGCTGAAGTCTATGTCTCCCTACTTTCTACTCTATATTCCCAGTTCTGTCCTATAAGGTCCAGCAGACATAAGGTTCTTCCAACACTTTTAAGACAACTGTCATGTGCCTCCTAAGTTGTCAAAATTTGATGTGCTGGTGCAGTGAATAATTGGGGTCCAATGAAGAGTGATGCCCAATACACAATGTTTATTGTAAAGGCAGGTGTAAAGGCCCAGGGCCAGGGTTGGGCAAGACTGATCAGAGTTGTATGACTGGAGCTGTCTATGCTTCCAGGGGCACAGAATCTCTCCATTAAGGTTACTGGATCCCGGCTCCCCTTGGGCAGAGTCAGGTGGGCTCCACCATCCCAATAGTGAGTCAGCCTTAGTGACCAAGCTGGCTGGTCTGCTCTGGTTAAGACTGGTGCCCACTGGACAAAACCATGGGTTTTACAATACAATTTTTAGTATTGCAAGGGGAGGGGTTGGAGCTTTATGGGGGTGCACACAATGTGTGAGCACAGGCTATGCCCTGAGATCTTTGAGCTTATCTACATGAAACTTGCCTAGAAGGTGTAACCAGTGGGTGTGACTCTGAAACCATATAGTTCCTTGACTGAGATGGGGGTGGGAGGCATGCATTCCTTGTAGTTCTAATCCTCACATACATCTAGTGGCTTTAGGAATTTCATAGATTTTACAAAGTCTTTGGTTCTTATCATCTCAAGATTGGAAGGGGCTTCTTGGGCCTCCTTCTCCTCCAGCCAACCTGAACTACAGTTATCCAATTCCTGGATGAAACCTTGAGAGCAGGAGTTATCTAACTTCCCACGTAGTGTGTCCTACCCCACTTTTTGAAAGCTTGAGTTAAGCTGCATTTCCTTAGACTGCATCAAAGTCCACTCTCTGTAATTTCCCACAATAAATTTAGATGTGGAAAGGCCCCCAGCTTCGAGTCCGACTTTCCCATTCTACAGATGAGGCTAGGTTACTTGTCCAGAGTTACATGGATCATAAGTATCAGAAGCAGGATTTGAACCTTGACTCTCTGTTTCCAAAACCAGTGCTTCATGGGGCCAATCCTCAGTGTTACCAGCCCTTCCTATACGCCCTGCCTTTTGCCTTACACCCTATATGACGTTCATACCAATATTCATTAGGGATAGGAAAGCTACTCATGGTTCCAAACCAGAGGGAAGCAGACTGGAAAGTTGTTAGCTCAGGAGAAGATTCATTGCTTTGGAAAAAGCCCACTTGACATTCCTCTCCTTTCTCAGGATCTTTTTTGATCCCTCCATCCAATTGCCTTCATCTCAACATCCAAAACAAAATCGTGATCTACTCCGTTTCCCTGAATTTGAGTGGCTGTCACTGGAAGTCCACCGAGGACCCCGGACTCCAATTTTTCACCCTCCCCTCTTCACCTGCAGGCGGAGAAGCTACCAGTGACACATGGTGGGAAATGGGCTGGATCTTTCTGGAACTCGGGAGACTCGTGTTCCATTTGTAAATGAGAGCGGGACCAGACAGCCTCCAAGGGCCCTTTCTGCCCTACTTAGGTTACTGTGTGTAAGCACCGTCTCCTCTGCCTCAGTTTCCCTATCCATAAATGGGGTGGGTTGCACCAGATGGCGCAGCGGCCTCAGTTTCCCCACTTGGAGAAGGCGGGCGCCGGTGCAGGCTGGCGCGGCCCGCGCCCGGCCGTGACGTGGGGCCTCCCCTCCCCTCCATCCCTCCATCCCTCCCTCCCCGGCCCTCCGGGAGCCCCTGTGCGCAGACTCGGCGGCCGGGCTCGCGTTCGGCCGGCCCAGCCCAGCGGGCCGAGGGGCGGGGCCCGGGGAGGGGGCGGGGCCCCGGGGCGGGCCGAAGGGCGGGGGCGGGGGCCCGGGGCGTTCCATCTGCTGCTCCCGGGGTTGCGCGAGTGAGTGTGAGTGTGTGCGTGCGTGTGGATGCGTGTGCGCGTGCGCGCGGGGTCGTGCCGCGCGTGTGCCCGGGGAGGATGGCAGCGTCCGGCGCGGAAAAAAGCAACAAGAAGAAAACCGAGAAAAAGCTCGCGGCCCGGGAGGAGGCCAAGCTGCTGGCGAGCTTCATGGGCGTCATGAACAACATGCGGAAGCAGGTACCGCCCCCGGGGGGAGGGGCGGGCCCGGGGAGGGGGAGGGGCAGGCCCGGGAGGGGGGAGGGGCAAAGATGGGGCGCCCGCCCCGCACCTCCCTTCGCCCTTCTCCCGCCGCTGGGCTCGGCCCTGGGCAGGAAGCGCCCGGGCACCGCGTCGCAGCCTGCGGGCATTGGAGCCAGCAAGGACCTTGACTTGCCCAAGGTCACCAGGCCGTGGGAGGCCCGGCTGGGATTCGAATCCAGGCCCTGTGACTCCCCCGTCCAGCGCTCTGCGTCCCACCAGCATTTGTGGGTGTTTAAAACAAAAGGCCCACTCCTGGTGCTGGAGATGCCGAGGTCAAAGTGAACAGACCCTGTCCGCAGGGAGCTTACCTGGGGGGATACACAGAGCCCAGGAAACCAGACTCCTGCTCCCGGGGAGCAAAGAACTACAGCACACAGACCCTACCCGAGGCTGGGAAACAGGTGATGCTCCGGTGCCGGGATGGGCAGGGATTCTAGCCCATGGCTCCCAAATGGATCCCTTGGCATCCGTAGACCCGAATTTGGATCCTTTCTCACTCCCTAGTTGTATGACCCTGAACAAGTCACTTCACTGCCCCCAGTTTCCTCCAGTTTAGGCCTCTGCTATGAGCCAATGAGCATGGGTACATTTCTCATAATGCTGCCTGGGAGGGAATTGGGAAAGGCTTCTTTATCCTACTAAACATTGATGCAGGAGAGGGGCAGAGAGAATGTTGATAGCAGTTAAAGACTGTATGTTTATCCAGAGCAGGAACATTCACTAATAAATGTGGTGGTCCCTCATGGAAGCAGTCCCACGTAGTCTTGGTACTATTCTTTCTCCCTGGGATGGTGGAGAAATGAAGGTGTGTTTTGGAAATAAACTCCAGTGATGAATATAAACTTTAGAACACTTCCTACACTTGCCCTGACATTCAAGGCCTTTCCTCTTCCTGTCTGCAGCTGCTCTCTAGGACAAATGGTATTTCAGCCACACTGGGCTTATCACAATCCTCTTCTCCCTGGGCCTTCACCCCTCTACAGGCCTTTCCTCTTGCTGTCCTTTCAGACTCAAAATGGCTTCTCTTTCCAACTCATCCCCCTCCCATATCTGTCTGTTCAAACGTCATCTCCTTCCAGAAGCCTTCCCTGTCCTATGGCAGAAATGGGTCAGCTTCCATACACCCCTCAACATTTGATCTGTCTACTCACAGGCCACATTCTTGAACCATAGCTATAACTGTATGAGTCTTGTTTCCTTGACTAGAACAAGTCCCTTGAGGAAGGAACTGGATTGGTTTATCATCCTTCTATTCCCAGCACAGGACAGGGGCTTTGGAGAAGGAGAATGAGAAGTCTGTTTTGGGTATGTTGAGCTTGAGATGATTCTGAGACATCCACGTTGAGGCATCCAACAGACTGGTACTTGGCATTGTGGGACTGAAGCTCAGGGGAAAGACTGGGGCTGGATGTAGAGACCTGGGAGTCATTTTCATAGAGCTCTGTCTACCCCTGGAAGCTGAGCAGGTCATCAAGAAAGAGGGCTAGGGTAAAAGAGCAAAGCCCAGGGCCCAGGACTGAGCTCTGGGTACCACCCCCAGTGCACACAGTAGGCACCTAATGTTGGTGGAGTTGTGCTGCTCCAAGCACAGCTCCAACACTCAGAAACTAAAAGTAGATGAGGTCTGCAATGGTTGTCTTCCTTCTTCATTGTTTGCATTGCTTTTACCAATGGAAATTAGGAAGCTCAACCATGGTTGGGCAGTGGACAGGGAGGACTTCAGTGAAGACATCAAACCTATCCCTCTTCAGTACTGCCTTGTACAGTTGGCCCATGCCCATGGGGTGAGGAAGAGAACCCTGGCCGGGGTGCCCATTCCTGCTCTGTTCTGTGAGCCAATAGACTTGGAGTGCAGAGGGAGACTGAGGCCCAAGGTGTGAGAGGCACTGGCCAGCAATTCATTAGAAAAAGCCACAGGAATGTTATTAGGCTGATAGCTGAACACCACCCTGGCAGACCACAGAGAGGTCTAGGGGAGGAGATAGCTGGGCCTGCTGGGAGGGGAGGGAGGGGTTCTCTTTAGGGCACCATGTTTTAGGCAGGACATTGCTAAGCTGGAGAGCATCCAGAGGAGGGCACCTGGCAGGGTGAAGGATCTTGAGTCCATGTTGAATGAGGCTGCTTGAAAAAGTGGGAACATTCCACCTAAAGAAGATAATCCTGGGAGTGTAGGGTTGGGGGGACGGTAGCATTCTTCCAGTATTTGAAGAGCTGTCATGTGAAAGAGTGATGAATTTGGTGGTTTGAGCCCAAGAGCAATAGCGAGAAGTGGCAAAAAGGCCCTCCCCACCCCCTGCTCAGGGTCAGGTCAGGCTTCCAGGCCATCAGAGCTGTGCACACCTCCAGGTGCTGTCTCAGGCCTGGTACTCACCTATGTTGTATAGGCCCAGGCTGAATGTGTGCTCACCTGCTGTAGTAGAGACACTTCCTTGGGCGTGGGCTAGATGACAGTCCTGGGTCCTATGCACAAAGGGTTCTGGGATTCACATGTTATAAGGTAATGGCTCCTCCATCTGGGTTGAAATGGTTGTGTGGGTGGCTCATGCTTGGGGCCTGCGGGTCCCTGAAGTCACTGGCACATCTCTCCCAGTGCCCAGTCCTCTAACTGAGATAGATTTATTTAGG